>NC_086444.1:1102849953-1103149953 GCF_028390025.1 Pseudophryne corroboree | reverse complement strand
TAAGGTTCCAACACCTTTACTAACAATATCTAGCTATGTAAAAGTTAAAACAGTTAACAGTTCATACACTACAGGCTAACATCAATATCTAAGCAGACTAACTACACATAAATATACAATATCGTCACAATCTTATACAATAACAGAGAGAGAGAATATGGCAAATACAGTCAGAGATTTAGAATGGTTACATAGAATAACTTACACACACTGGGGAATGATCGCTGCGCTAGTCCTGGTACCAGCTCCGAGTTAGTCAAGATGAAAACCGTTTGCGGAGAGAAGACTCAGCTGGTCAGGCTGGCTGTCCTTATATACACTGCGTACAGTATACTACAAAGGGACCTACAATCTCATTGTTCATTGGACACAGGAATGTCTCCCCGCATCATAACAAAAGGTCATAGGTTAGTTTGAACAGGTGGGCTGTGACTATATCAAACTGCTCAGGTGGGAGGGAATCTGAGAATTCCCGCCGCATGGATAATGAACCGCAAATATAGTAAATGTCCAGAAACTACTAATAGACATAACTATACGCAGGAGCGATTAATCTTTACCTAACCAGCACCGGATTGTTTCTAATAAAATGTTCTTTAGTTAGGTACCAAACACCACTGCTCAAACCCTGTCTGACCCTTCATATCATGCAAAGAGGAATTTCTCTGTCCAGCGACCAGTTACATTAAACAAACTTACAGTCATTATTAAGGGGAACATTATCTATAAAACATACTATTTGGTTTTATTATTTAACGATTGAGTCGCCCGCTAGACGCACACAAACTCTACCGTAAATGCACATACCACGCACTCGAGCGCATGGCCGAGGAGGCGCCATCACGCAGCTGCGAGTATCCGCACGCACGGGAGAGAATGTGCACGTGCAGCAGGCACGTGCATGAGGTGAATATATGGCAACGTGTAGCATGATATTTTTCCGACTTTGACAGTCCACCCTTTGGCAGTCATCAATAACTGCCACTTCCTAAAACAGTTCAAAAAGAAAAATATATGTCATCATGTAAATACCATTTTATGATTGGGCAAAGGGAGGAGAGGAGCAGGTGGGAAAAAGTATGACCTAGTGAGATAGTAGAAGCATGTGTGTATGAATCCATGTTTGAGGGGTCATGTATCATCGTGCTGTACGTGTTTTAAATCAAGCTTCGAGGTATTGCGAAGTATACATTTGAATTCCTTCTTATCCCGTATTACGGGTCTGTGGATGGGCTGTCAAACTTTACCGAGCTCTTTTCGGCTTTTGGTTGCAACAAATGGGGGAGCACATTTAGTTGATGATACATGAATGGGGGGATATGTGAGTGCTGATATCTGTATCTATATTCCCTATCGACTATGTGTGTCATTACCTGAAGGTTGTAGCGGTGAAGATAAGAAGCAATTATTATAAATGCAGTCGTAAACTATGTGAGTTTAATATGCATTCGCCGATTGAGGTCTTGTCTGATGTCTTGTCTTGATGTACATGTTGTCTGGTGTCTCTCGGTGCTTTTGCTATAAATAACGAGCAAAAGTTGTTCCATTGTCCATAAAGTTACAGTCTCTAAAAATTGGGCTATCGTAAAAGTTAAAGTCACTAGGGAAATTGGGGCTTGTAGCATAGTTCATCAATGGTCTGTATAAAAGAGGTTGTCAAATTCTTCTTCCAAGCGGATGTCTTGGTACCTTGGAGGAAAACAAAGGAGAAACGGGTGAAAGAAACGGACCGTGGAATCACATTTTCATCACAACATTGTCTCTATCGTTGGGTCATAAATCAGATTAGTTGTTGTTATTACAGTGTCTTCGCTCCTTAAACTCATCACCCTGGTATTACTTTTTCTCTTCGTTAAAGCCCGGACGCATCTAAATATCAGTCCAACCAATATGACGACTCCCAGAATACACAAAAGAAATTTCCCTACATCCATAATAATACCTTGGGCCCATTCTCCTAAGCCCGAGAACCAATTTCGTGGGTTCAACCATGACACCCAACTGGTCAGCTCATTACCCACAGCAGCGAGTGTGAGATTGTGTTTCCTTAGAAACTCCCATTTTAATTGTAAAATGTCATCCATCTTTTGGTCTATGACCTCGGCTGGGTCCTTCGTGCTGTTTGTAATGTACGTGCAGCACTTTATTCCATATTGAGTTGCTAGGGTAACACAATACCCGCCTGTCACAGCTGTGAGGTAATTAAGAATCATCCTATGCTGAACCAGTTCTGTTTTGTAGGCTTGTAACTCTTTACCAGTATACCTGAAGGTGTCGTCATACATTTCGGTGATATTGTCTAATAGATTTGCAAGCGCAGATATATATTTATAATTTATCTCTCCTCTGGCGGTACGAGTGATATCTAACGCGAGTAGGAATTGAATCCCGGTGGATTCATGGATCAGATCAGAGGCTGAATGCTCTGTCCTCTCTATCAGGTGCCGTTTAACGACGTGCTCGTAATGAGTGTGAGTATAAGGAGCTTGGGCACTGCGGTGAATATCTTTCATTTTGTTATGGGTTACAGTCATTATTTCAGGCAGTACTTTTACAATATAGCACAATCCCTCTGAGTTTGGGGCAAGCCACTTATACGCCTTCCTCCCGCATATGAAATATGCATCATCGGGGAGAACATATGGGACGGAGTAGGACATTATCATGTTACAAATTTTCCATGTGAAATCTCCTAACCCTAATTCTCCCATCTGTTTAGTACATGTATCAGGTTGTACGACATGTGCACAGTATCCTGGTGATACTTCTCCAACTCGCATGGTCCTACTTCCTAGAGTGTACCTATACCGGAAATATTTTCCATGGTCGGCTATCTGGCGTATAAGTTCTGTATCTATGGGCATTCTGTCGGGTCTGTATGAAAAGGTCATGGTTTGATTACTCCATGACACTTCCAAATTTCCCGGCTTTCGGGGATTGGAAATGTTAAAGCACACTAAGGACCTATCCACATGATATTGGTGGAGCTTCAAACTAGGAGGACTAGAGATATTAAACCTCTTGTCCACCTGCCTCCCACCACTTAGCTCAAGTACCTCTCCTACAGTTAAAGGGAATGGTACTAGTCCTGATTTGCTATGACCTTGAGGTACTTGAGAGCATACCCAACAGTCTGTCTGATTTAACACTTTACCCACTAAGGAGTGATAGTCACTCAATGGATGCCGGTCCATGTGAACATTAAAACTGGACTGACATTTCTTTATGCACCCATCCTCAACTATATTGTCACAATGCCTACAGATGCAGTTCTCTTCAGCTAACAATCCTTCACAATTTCTTCTATTGTCAATGCTACCAGATCGTTTTCTGATACTCGCCTTTGCTCGGAGATTATGTTGCTCTTGGAAATTTACGCCTGCATCCTGGTCATCAGAACCCATTCCCGATCCTTTCTCGACCTCCATGGTACTCTCACCGAAACAGACTGCTCTGGTCAACATCATGGTCAACAGGAAAATCCGGATCACAGTCTCTTGGGGCAAGTCCAGAGGAGTAAAAGGAGAAAAATAAGAAGGGGGAAAGGAAATAGGAGGGAGGTGGGAACTGGAGAAAATAACAAATGGGAAAAAGAAATCTGGATCGACAAGCTTCCGGTCTTATTATTCTCAGCGCTCAGGTGTCGTCTCAATCCTCCCTGTACAGACACTCTAGTGATACAACCTCTACCGTCTGTTCTTTATCACGGGACCTCTCTGGGCCAGTGACCTTTTTACAATGAGACGAATGGACCCAAGTCTCTCTCTCGGCAACCTTCAATGCTGTTGTGCTGGTCAATAAGACTTGATATGGTCCTTCCCATCTGTCAATAAGGCAACCTGAGCATAGAAAATTCCGTATCATTACATAATACCCAGGTTCAATGTCATGACAATTACTGTCTGTCAGATCAGGAATCACCAACTTTAGATTATCATTCTGATTCCTCAATTGCTTACTCATCTTAACCAAATACTTTACAGTTACTTCCTTGTTACATTTCAAATCATCCTGGGGGTTAATCATAACATGGGGTTGTCGACCAAACAGAATTTCAAAAGGAGACAGATTAAGAGGGGACCTGGGAGTGGTTCTGATGCTGTATAATACAATTGGCAAAGCTTCGGGCCATAACAGTCCTGTTTCAGTCATTACCTTGCTCAATTTATTTTTAATAGTGCTGTTTACTCTTTCCACCTTCGCACTCGCCTGGGGGCGGTACGGAGTGTGCAGCTTACTATTAATTCCCATCAACTTACACATTGTTTGAAAGACTTCACCTGTAAAATGGCTACCCCTATCACTTTCAATGATTCTAGGGATACCATACCTACACACAAATTCCTGCACAATTTTCTTTGCAGTAAATACAGCGGTATTTGTGGCCGCGGGAAATGCTTCAACCCAATTTGAGAACACATCAATACAGACCAATACATATTTTAAATTTCTACAAGGTGGCAATTGTATGAAATCAATTTGTATTACCTGAAAAGAGCCATCTGTCGGAGGGATATGGGATGGCTCTGTCGGTATTGCCTTTCCGATATTCTTCCTCAAGCAGGTGAGACATGTCATCGCTCTTTTACCCGCATGGGAAGAAAATCCTGGGGCGCACCAATAAGCTCTTACCAACTTACACATTCCTTCTTTGCCTAGATGAGTCAGCCCATGTGCTGCTTCCGCTAGACTTGGAAGGTATGCTCTGGGTGCCACCGGCTTACCCTGTCCATCTGTACAGAGTCCTGAGGACTCCTGGCCATATCCTTTTGACCTCCAAACTGCCTTTTCTTGTGGTGAACACAAATTATGCATTTCACACAATTTCTGTGTGTTTACAGTATTAAATACCATCAGTCGTGTACTATCTGTTTGTATGGGGTTACTAGCTGCTGATTTAGCAGCTTCGTCTGCTCGGCTGTTACCAAGTGATACTGGGTCTTGGCTATATGTGTGAGCTTTACACTTGATAACAGCCACTCTGTCGGGTTCCTGTATCGCTGTTAGAAGTCTTTTGATGTGTGCTGCATGCGCTACGGGTGTGCCAGCTGCCGTCATGAAATTTCTGAGGCGCCATAGGGCCCCGAAATCATGGAGTACTCCGAAGGCGTACCTAGAATCTGTGTAAATATTGGCTGATTTGCCCTTAGCCAATTCACATGCTCTGGTTAGGGCAACCAGTTCAGCAACTTGTGCTGAGTGTGGTGGGCCTAGCGGTTCCGCTTCTATGGTACCTTGGCCATCTACGACTGCGTATCCAGTACACAAGTCTCCCGAGTCCGTCTGTCTGTGACAACTACCGTCAGTGTAGAAAGTAAAATCTACATCTTCCAGTGGGTTGTCACTGATGTCAGGCCTTGCCGTGAAATTTTGGGTCAAATATTCCATACAATCATGCGTGTCATCCCCTGTATTAAATCCTCCTTCACCATCACTCTCATCCTCCACCCTTTGTGCCTGTCCAGGCACACCTGGGAGATACGTTGCAGGATTTAATGCGCTGCATCTCCTTATGGTGATGTTTACGGGGGCCATCAATGCCAATTCCCATCTTGTAAACCGCGCTGATGAGACGTGTCTGGTTTGGGCCGAATTCAGTAAGGCTGACACTGCATGTGGTGTATGAATTGTGAGGTTGTGTCCTAGCACTACATCTTCGCTCTTTGTGACTAGCAATGCTATTGCTGCAACGCTTCGCAAGCATGTGGGGAGGGATCGCGCTACCGTATCTAGCTGAGCACTATAGTAGGCTACCGGCCTGCTGGCATCACCATGCTTCTGGGTTAAGACACCTGCTGCGCACCCAGCACTCTCTGTTCCGTACAGCTCAAAGGGTTTCCCATAGTCAGGCATACCTAATGCTGGTGCCTGCGTTAGGCACTGTTTAAGTCTCTCAAATGCCATCTCAGACTCGTCTGTGTGCGAAATCCGATCAGGTTTGTTTGAGGAGACCATCTCCTGCAAAGGT
Organism: Pseudophryne corroboree; assembly: GCF_028390025.1. Taxonomy (NCBI): domain Eukaryota; kingdom Metazoa; phylum Chordata; class Amphibia; order Anura; family Myobatrachidae; genus Pseudophryne; species Pseudophryne corroboree. Next base: position 1,103,143,985 of record NC_086444.1, on the reverse strand, counting down.
AGGGCTAGTATGGAAAAACCTGGGATCTAGTTACGGCAATACCCACACATTGCTAAAAATGTTCTAATCTGTTGCTGGGTTTGTGGCAGGGTCATGTCACGAATTGCTTGAATTCTATCAGCGGTAAGGTGTCTCAGTCCTTGTGTTAGACAGTGTCCCAAATACTTCACACGGGTCTGGCATAATTGTAACTTGTCCTTGGAAACCTTGTGTCCTGTGTCTGAAAGATGAAACAGGAGTTGTTTCGTATCTCTCAGGGACGCTTCCAGTGAATCTGAACACAGCAGTAAATCATCCACATACTGTATCAATATTGATCCACTCTCTGGTTGGAAAGACTGTAAACAATCATGCAGGACCTGTGAGAAAATACTTGGACTGTCTATGAAACCTTGTGGTAATCGAGTCCAAGTGTACTGAACTCCTCTGTATGTGAATGCGAATAAGTATTGACTGTCAGGGTGCAGAGGTACCGAGAAGAAAGCGGAGCAGAGGTCAATCACAGTGAAAAATTTGGCAGTGGGAGGGATTTGCATAAGGATGACAGCTGGATTTGGCACTGCAGGGAATTGACTCTCAACTATTTTGTTGATCCCTCTTAGATCCTGCACTAATCTGTAACCCCTCCCCCCACTCTTTTTAACAGGGAAGATGGGACTATTGGCAGTGCTGGACGTTCTTACCAGAATGCCCTGTTGTAGCAAGCGCTCTTTTACAGGGTAAACTCCTAACTCCACCTCTGGCTTCAGAGGGTATTGTGGGATTTTTGGAGCTATCCTACCATCTTTTACTTGCACAACTACTGGGGCTACGTTTGCCATCAATCCAGTGTCTTGTCCATCCTTGGTCCAAAGTGATTCCGGTATCTGGGAAATCATTTCCTCTACCTTGGACGGACACCTATTTACAACAACAGTGTGTGACATTAATCTTGTTGGGGAATCTAGCATATCCTGCGCTTCCTGAGCGTGGTTTTCGGGTATGTCCAAGAACACACCTTCAGGAGTACAGTATATGACGCATCCCATTTTGCACAGAAAATCTCTCCCTAGGAGATTAGTCGGAGCCGATGCAGCCAGCAGAAAGAATGCTTGGTATGCAAAGGCCCTATCGTAATCTCTGCAGGTTTGCTTAAAGGGTAGTGCTGTACTACTCCTGTTACTCCCATGGCTGGAATTGTTTTACCAGTGGTTCTCATGCCCACGGTCGAATTTATCACTGACTTGGCCGCCCCCGTATCTACAAGGAAATTTAGAGATTTACCTGCTACATCAATTGTGACCTCGGGTTCACTTCCAAGGCTCGCAATTAATTTTACTGGCTGCAGATTACAGGTGTGGCCCCGCCCCTATGGTGCGTGGTGACCTACCTGCATTGCGCTGGCAGCTATTACCTGTAAATGGGGTAAATGGGAACTATCAGTAACTTGCCAATCTCTTTTTGGGGGATACCTTTTTGTTTCCCCTGCGTGTGGCTCATAACTCCATCTCTGCGGTCCTTGATCCCAATTTCGGGTGTCATGTCGTTGTCTAGGGGGTTGATATGATTTTGGTGCATTTTTTGATCTACAGTCTCGTGCAAAATGTCCCTCCTTATGACAGTAATAACAAGTTACCACATTTGACTTACCCACAGGGGTCGGAGACTTATACTGAGGTGGCCTTGTGGTCAGGGCCTGTATATTTACGGCCATTAACTTATCACTTTGTGACTCCCTGTGTCTGGTGATATTCCGATCATGATCAATAGCGGCCTCTCTCAAAGTAGCCACCGACAGACCTCGCCAACATGGTTGGGTTGTCTGTACCCTCGTCCTCAATACTTCCTTTAAACCATCCATTAACACAGATACTGCTACTTCTCTATGATTCAAATTTGTCTTAATGTCTTCTATGCCTGTATACTTAGCCATATCCTGTAGTGCCCGATGAAAATAATCAGCAGCTGTTTCTCCCTCTTTTTGTTTGATGGAGAAAATTTTGTTCCATTTGACAACAGCTGGAAAATACTCTTTTAACTGTAAATTTATTCTCTTTACATTATCTTGGTTGTACACGTCCGTAAGGGGTACCTCTTCATCTAATTTACAGTCAGCTATAAATCTCGCTGAGTCGACATTGGAGGGTAAACATGCCCTCAGCAATATCTGCCAGTCTTTGTTATTGGGCTCCACAGTATTTCCTAGCTCTCTAATGTATTTCTGGCTTGCAACTAGATCTTTCCTAGGATCAGGGAATTCAGACACCATTGATCTTAATTCCATTCGGGAAAAGGGGCAGTGCATGGCGATGTGTCTGAGAGGAGTGACTCCTGAAGTGTCAGTTTTCCCATTTGGCACTGCAATTACCCTAACGGGATTAAGTTCAATAACATCATTCTGAGTAGATTCTACAACATGTGGTGAAATGGTTTCAGCATAGTGTATGGTGCCGTACTTACCAGTTGATACGACCTCACCTGTCCCTCCACTAGGGGCCTTTGATACTGCTCTTACTGGTTGGGACGTGCCCACTGTTGTTTCTGCTATGGTGGCTGCTAGAGAGAGTGCCGATATTGTTGTTGGCTCATCCTCTTGGTCACAATCCTGGGGAAAGTTTAAAACAGGGTACAGCTTGCACGGGTTAATATTAGCATCAACAATCTTGGTTACATTATTCTTAACATTTATACAGTTACTAAGTGCCTGTTTATCATTCACCAGTGTGCCATTCTCTGTAACCACCTTCTCTCCCGTTATGTATGGTGGTGGTGGTGCGGTGGCTATCAGTTTTCTGATAGGGTTAGATCCAGCCGCTTGAGCCAATCCTCTTTGTATTTCACCTTCCTGTTGCCATAACTGTAAATAATCATAATGTTTGATCCGTCTTTTTGCAGATTTAATGAGACATATCCTTCTCCTTAGATTTTGTAACACCTCGGGACTAAAACTGCCTACCCGTGGGAACTTCTCCCCATCATGCACAGTCATTCTTTCCCATTCATCGCACAAAACCTCTGTGTGTGAACCGTATTTCTCACACATTACATACCTTGCCGACCCGATTGGTCCGTTTACTAAGTCAACCCGAACCGAGGTTGATCGCCCCCTACCTGAACAACTGGCCCCCATCTTTGTAGGTGTTGCTTTCACTACCTCTGACCTTCAAATCAGGGTCTTCAGCGAACCCTTACAAAAACCAAGATGTCCGGGGTAGGCCGGCGGCGGAAGTTTACCGAGTACCTCCACTCACTCGCCCACGTCGACCAATACGCCCACACACTGCCCTAGCGCTGGCGTACTCGACCTAGGGCCCCTGCGACCTGAACCTCTATTTACTGGAACATGTGGGTGTGATCCGAAGAGCACTTAACCCTTCCCAGTAACTATTGGTTGTTAGAGAATTCCCGAGTGACCAGCGAACCTCCCTTAAAATAAAAAAAATTACACAAATTACGTTAGAATGTACAAATAGCGTTTATGACCCCTCTAGCGTACGCAAATGGTACTGGGTCAAGTTACTAACTAATGCACACAATTACGTGCGGTACAATCGTTCTGCACATAAGCAACTAATCTTATGTGCAGAGCGACCAGTGGAATCGAAAATTATGGCTGCGAATTCCTTCAGCCAGAGCTTAATGGCCTATATGGGTACCGCACCAACCCTTACCTAGACCTCCTGGTCTGTCTGGACCTCCTGGTCTGTGCTACAGTAGACCTCCTGGTCTGCTATACTCTAATGCTCTTTTTTTAAATGTTTAACAAGGGATGCCTCCCAAGCCACCGTGCAGTCACTTACACGTATGTACCTCACGAGAACTCGATGATTTCCTGTGGTTCAACCCCAAAAATTAGAAACTTATATATATGTACACACTCTTTCACCTCATATACTCTTTACTTTCGTTTCTGCGCAGAAATCCCTTTCATTCAGTATCGCAGGCTAATCCCGAGGAGTTGCAACTAGAGAAGGATCTATTAGCTTAAAATTTTGGACACTGAGATTTGACTTGCGCTATTATCACGTTGCCTCCTTATCGCCTAACTAAAACAATACTATCGTGTGATTTGTATTATGTGGGCATACCCAGACGCTTCGTTGCGTAATATACGCTCCGTGCGTCGGCCCTTGCGTCGCGTACGCTAGTCCCGCCCTTTGTTAGAGAAACATGTACGCAAGCCAGGTATATCCACAGAAATACAATTAACACGTTTATATCAATGTAGATGATCTTTAACTGTAATCATCTACTGAACACCACACCGAACTTCCTTGTATCTTAGGCAAGCCGTGTGCGTGTTTTACAAATTATTCCTTAACGTATTAATATTACTTTTAACTACCAATAGCAACAAATCTTTCTCAGCACGTTATCAATAGTGAAATGGCAAACAGGAAAGTGAGGTGTGAAAATACACTAATTAAAAGAAATACAGGTGTGTACGTGCGTGCGTGTGTGCGTACGCAAAAACAGAAATAAACCGTTTTAAAAGACAATAGCGTACTGTTCTTACCTTCCGGTTCCGGATTCCACCAGCACTCCTACAACGTAGCGAAACAGACGCTTATCTAGCCAGCACTACTGTATCCCGATACGAAGGGAAACTGCCTTCCCACCCTTGCTGACAGATAAAGTCTGTGTTCGCTGGTGCGGCTATGTGGAGGACGGACGAGCCGCCAATTGATAAAGCTAACTATTTATCTTATTACATTCACTATAAAATGGGTAAGAGACTCAGTACGCAATTGGCGTATGGGGTACCGTAAGGGTACGCACTTAGCGTAGCAGACGCTTAGCCGTGGTCGAGACGCACATGCGACACGCTCGCTCACAACTTAACGCGTGGTGTCGAACACGCTATAGGCGGCCGACTACCGTAATACTACGCTACTAGCGTAGCGTACGCTCGTGACCACGAGGAGAACACGAGCAGCGCAGACGCTCACGGGATGACACTCAGTAAACCTTGTATGCAACACAGTGAAAGATTGAGTTTGTACTGTAAACCTTGGTTTTGTAATATGAGCACAATGCAATGCTAATTAACCTCTATTGTATGAAAGCCTCTTGAGCGATTGAGACACTCTGAATACTCTCAGCAATGTAATAAACACACAATACCTTGCTAAGGTTCCAACACCTTTACTAACAATATCTAGCTATGTAAAAGTTAAAACAGTTAACAGTTCATACACTACAGGCTAGCATCAATATCTAAGCAGACTAACTACACATAAATATACAATATCGTCACAATCTTATACAATAACAGAGAGAGAGAATATGGCAAATACAGTCAGAGATTTAGAATGGTTACATAGAATAACTTACACACACTGGGGAATGATCGCTGCGCTAGTCCTGGTACCAGCTCTGAGTTAGTCAAGATGAAAACCGTTTGTGGAGAGAAGACTCAGCTGGTCAGGCTGGCTGTCCTTATATACACTGCGTACAGTATACTACAAAGGGACCTACAATCTCATTGTTCATTGGACACAGGAATGTCTCCCCGCATCATAACAAAAGGTCATAGGTTAGTTTGAACAGGTGGGCTGTGACTATATCAAACTGCTCAGGTGGGAGGGAATCTGAGAATTCCCGCCGCATGGATAATGAACCGCAAATATAGTAAATGTCCAGAAACTACTAATAGACATAACTATACGCAGGAGCGATTAATCTTTACCTAACCAGCACCGGATTGTTTCTAATAAAATGTTCTCTAGTTACGTACCAAACACCACTGCTCAAACCCTGTCTGACCCTTCATATCATGCAAAGAGGAATTTCTCTGTCCAGCGACCAGTTACATTAAACAAACTTACAGTCATTATTAAGGGGAACATTATCTATAAAACATACTATTTGGTTTTATTATTTAACGATTGAGTCGCCCGCTAGACGCACACAAACTCTACCGTAAATGCACATACCACGCGCTCGAGCGCATGGCCGAGGAGGCGCCATCACGCAGCTGCGAGTATCCGCACACACGGGAGAGAATGTGCACGTGCAGCAGGCACACGCGTGAGGTGAATATATGGCAACGTGTAGCATGATATTTTTCCGACTTTGACAAACTGGGAGCTGTGAAAAACAAAAATAAGGCATCTGTCCCAAAATATGTAAATAGAATGCAATAAAAAAAATTTAAAAAAAGAAACCCACGAGATTTTCACAAAATAAGTCTCCAGACTCTGTGGAGGGGAAAAATAGGATTTTTGTTACCTACCGGTAAATCCTTTTCTCGTAGTCCGTAGAGGTTGCTGGGGTCCACATTAGTACCATGGGGTACAGACGGGTCCACCAGGAGCCATTGGCACTTTAAGAGTTTGAGAGTGTGGGCTGGCTTCTTCCTCTATGCTCTTCCTACCAGACTCAATCTAGAAACTGTGCCCGAGGAGACGGACATCTTCGAGAAAAAGATTTTACACAGATAGTGGCGAAATTCACACCAGCTCACACATACAAGGCACATCAAGCTAACTAGCTTGAAATGCAGCAACCACTGAAACATTACTAACCAAGTAACAATGCAGTACTCAACTAAAATGAAGTTTTACTGAACCAAATAACGATAGCAGGAAAACGAAGCGCTGGGTGAGTGCCATGCATCCTCTACGGACTACGAGAAAAGGATTTACCAGTAGGTAACCAAAATCCTATTTTCTCTTACGTCCTAGAGGATACTGGGGTCCACACCATGGGGATGTACCAAAGCTCCCAGAATGGGAGGGAGAGCGCGGATGCTCCTGCAGAACTGATTGACCAAACTTCAGATCCTCAGCGGCCAAAGTATCAAACTTGTAGAACTTTGCAAACATGTTCGACCCAGACCAAGTAGCCACTCGGCAAAGCTGTAAAGCCGAGACACCCCAGGAAGAACCCACCTTACAAGTAAAGTGGGCCTTAACAGACGTAGGACACGGCAATCCTGCTGTAGAATACACATGCTGGATAGTGAACCTGATACAGCGAGAGATTGTCTGCTTAGAAGCAGGACACCCAAGTTTCTTGGGATCATACAGGACAGAGAGTCCAATTTTTTGTGACGAGCAGTCCTTTTCACATAGATTTTCGGAGCCCTTACAACATCCAAGGACTTTGATGAAATTGAGGAGTCAGTAGCAACTGGCACCACAATAGGTTGGTTGATATGAAATGCCGACACAACCTTCGGAAGAAACTGCTGATGTATCCGAAGCTCAGCCCTATCTTCATAGAATATCAATCAGTATGGGCTTCTACAGGACAAAGCCCCCAACTCCAACACACGTCTAGCAGAAGCTAAGGCCAACAAAGTGACAGCCTTCAACGTGAGAAACTTGACTACAACCTCCTGTAGAGGCTCAAACCAGTCTGACTGGAGGAACTGCAACACCACGTTAAGATCCCAGAGCGCCGTAGGCGGCACAAAGGATGTGCAGAACTCCCTTCAAAAAAGTCTGAACCTCAGATAGGGCAGCCAACTGTTTCTGGAAGAAAATGGATAGGGCCGAAATTTGGACCTTTATGGATGCCAATCTCAGGCCCATATCCACACCTGCTTGCAAGAAGAGGAGAAAATGTCCCAGTTGAAACTTCACTGTACGAAGCTTCTTGGACTCACACCAAGATACATATTGTTTCCAGATACGATGGTAATGTTTAGACATAACATCTTTCCTAGCCTGTATCAGGGTAGGAATAACCTTGTTTGGAATGCCCTTCCGAGCTAGTATGTGGCGTTCAAACTCCATGCTGTCAAACGCAGCCGCGGTAAGTCTTGATAGGCGAACAGCCCCTGCTGCAGCAGGTCCTCCCGAAGAGGAAGAGGCCTTGGTTCTTCTAGCAGTAGATCCAGAAGATCCGCGTACCTAGACCTTTTTGGCCAGTCTGGAGCAATGAGGATTGCTTAAACCCTTGTTCTTCTTATGAGCTTTAACACTCTTGAAATGAGTGGGAGTGGTGGAAACATGTACACCGACTAAAAAACCCACGGAGTCACCAGGGCGTCCACCGCCACTGCATGTGGGTCCCTCGACCTGGAACAATATTGCTGAAGCTTCTTGTTGAGACGAGAGGCCATCATGTCGATTTGAGGTACACCCCAAAGATCTGTTACCTCCGTGAACACTTCCAGATGGAGTCCCCACTCTCCTGGATGGAGATCGTTTCTGCTGAGGAATTCCGCTTCCCAGTTGTCTACTCCCGGAATGAAGATTGCTGACAGCGTCAACGCGTGTTTTTCTACCCAGAGGATGATTCTTGTTACCTCTGACATTGCATCTTTGCTCTTCGTTACGCCCTGTCGGTTGATGTAAGCCACTGTCGTTACATTGTGCGACAGCACTTGAATGGCCCGATTTCTCAGAAGATGGGCCCCTTGGAGAAGACCATTGTAGACGGCTCTTAGTTCTAGAATGTTTATCGGCAGGCCGGCTTCCAAACTTGACCACCTTCCTTGGAAGGTACCCACTTGAGTGACTGCGCCCCAGCCTCGGAGACTTGCATCCGTGGTTAGAAGGATCCAGTCCTGAATCCCGAACCTTCGGTCCTCCAGAAGGTGAGGTAGTTGCAAACACCAGAGGAGTGAAATCCTGGCCTTTGGTGACAGACGTATCCTCTGGTGCATATGTAGATGGGATTCCGACCACTTGTCCAGGAGATCCAGTTGGAAGGACCGAGCATGAAACCTCCCATACTGTAGAGCCTTGTAAGAGGCCACCATCTTTCCCAGAAAGCGAATGCACTGATAAACCGACACCCGGGCTAGCATCAGGACATCCCGGACCATTTTTTGTATCACCAATGCTTTTTCCTCTGGAAGAAACACCCTCTGCGCTTCCGTGTCGAGGATCATTCCCAGAAAGGACAACCTCCTGGTTGGTTCCAAATTTGATTTTGGAAGATTCAGGATCCAACCATGTTCTCTGAGCAGGTGGGTCGTGAGAAGGATGGACTGTAACAGCTTCTTCTTGGACAGTGCCTTTATCAGCAGATCGTCCAGATTATGTTCACCCCTTGTCTGCGGAGGAGAACCATCATTTCCGCCATCACCTTGGTGAAAACCCTCGGTGCTGTGGAGAGACCAAATGGCAGACTGGAATTAAAGAAGGGAACACTAAAGGTGTTTCTACTCACAGGCGCTTGATGCGAGGTTCTCCACTGCAGCTATATATAAACAAGGGTTGGTCGGACCCCAAATAATAAACAATATAAAAAGATATTAGCGCTTAGGTCACAAATGCAAAGTGTGTCACATTCAAATCACAATTTAATGAAAAGATAAAATGCAATGCATATAGTGGTTATAACCACATGAAAGAAAAAATAGGCAGGTGTAGCCTGCCTATTTGTGTGTCCTCCCACACCTTTGGAACCTCTGGACCTGGACCAAGCCCCCGTTGAATGTTCCTTGGACATTAAGGATCTCCCTAATACTGTGGAACGCCATCTGTTCATCACCCACCGAGGAACAGCACCTTTGCGGACGCAGCTTCGCTTAATTGCCTCGCGACACGCTGGTGGTAACTATTCAATCCACAATTGGGACATTGAACTTTTCTCTCCAAAGGGGACTATCATAGGAACAGGTCCATGCTGTTTACTAATTTCCAACAGGCCTTATTAATACTGGGAGCTACACAATTTTATTTATATTAATTTACCTTTCATGTGGTTATAACCACTATATGCATTGCATTTTATCTTTTCATTAAATTGTGATTTGAATGTGACACACTTTGCATTTGTGACCTAAGCGCTAATATCTTTTTATATTACCAAATGGCAGAGCCTGGAACTGATAGTGACAGTCCAACAGTGCGAATCGGAGATAAGCCTGATGCGGCGGTCAAATCGGAATGTGGAGGTACGCATCCTTGATATCCAGGAAAACCAGGAATTCCCCCTCTTCCAGACTTGATATCACCGCCCTTAGAGACTCCATTGTGAACTTGAACTACTTCAGAAAAGGATTTAGCAATTTTAGGTTTAGAATGGGCCTGACCGAACCATCCAGTTTCGGTATCACGAAAAGGTTCGAATAGTAACCTTTGTTTTGCAGATGAGGAGGGACCAGTACAATAACCTGTGCCTCCACCAACTTCTGGACGGCTGCCTGCAGGACAGCCCTGTCTGCCAGCAAAGCTGGCAAGCCTGATTTGAAGAACCGGTGAGGAGGGAGATCTTGAAATTCCAGCCGGTACCCCTAGGACACAATATCTTGTACCCAGGGATCCAGGCCGGACGACACCCAGACGTGACTGAAATGTCTGAGTCTAGTCCCCAACGGCCCTTCCTCCAGGCCGCGCAGTTCACCGTCATGCTGAGGACTTTGGTGTACCTGTAGCAGGCTTCTGTTCCTGGGAACCCACAGCAGCAGGTTTCTTGGATTTTGGTCGACCTCCTCTAAAGAAGGTGTTAGACGGTTTGGCCTTTCTTGTTTTAGCAACCCAAAAAGGACTGTGATGCAGCTGAAGAAAGGGTTTCTTCGTAGCAGGTACAGCTGAGGGAAGAAAAGGTGACTTACCCGCTGTAGCCGTGGAGATCCACACATCTAATGCTTCCCCAAAGAGAGCCTGACCTGTGTAGGGTAGGGTTTCCACCCCTCTCCTGGATTCCATATTGGCAGACCACTGGCGTAGCCAAAGTCCCCTACGATCTGAGACAGAAATGGAAGAAATTCCTGCAGCCATGGAACCCAGGTCTTTCATGGATTCTACGAGAAAGCCTGCTAAATCATGAATGTTACGCAAAAACAATTCATCATCAGATTTATCCATAATATCCAAATCTTCAAATAATGTGCCTGACCACTTTACTATAGCTTTGGCAATCTAAGCACTGGAAATAGTGGGACGTAATATAGCCCCTGAAGCCGTGTACACGGATTTGAGCGTGTTATGAATTTTACGATCAGCCGGCTCTTTCAAGGTGGTGGATCCTGGAACAGTTAAAACCACCTTTTTTGAGAGTTTGGATACAGACGCGTCAACAATGGGTGGGTTCTCTCATTTTCTCCTATCCTCCACAGGGAAAGGAAACGCCACCAGGACCCTTTTAGGGATCTGGAATTTTTTCTCAGGGTTTTCCCATGCTTTTTCAAAAATAGCATTTAATTCTTTTGACGCAGGGAAGGTTAGCGAGGCTTTCTTATTTTCAGTAAAGTAAACCTCCTCAACCTGCACAGATTCAACACATCCCTAATGGCCTCTATCATCAACATAGAAACAGAATTTGTTGGCAGATAAGAACCACTTGGCCCATCTAGTCTGCCCCTTTTTTTTTTTTTACATTATTTTTATCTCTAACCTTATTTGATCCTTATTTCTTTGTAACCCCTTTTGCAAGAGATGCTGCCCCCCTCAATACAGCCCCATCACCGTCCCCAGTGTCAGAATCCGTATCCGTGTCATCTTGCATAATTTGTGCAAGAGCACATTTTTGGGAATATACAGCGGGGGGACCCGAGGTAACAGAACTGGGCCAGACTGCCATAGAGCTCTGTAAAGCCTGAGTTGCAGACTCATTCTGTGCAACCCTAGTAGAGATCTGAGAAATCATAGATTTGATAGAGGATAACCACTCAGGTTCCCTTGCTGGTATCTGTGTAAAACAGTGCAATCCTGATTACATGGAATGGGATCCTCCTGAGAGGACATATCCTCTGCAGCATATGACACAGAGTTCCTGGACATAGCTTAATGGAGACCACAGACACTCCACACATACACAGGGGAGGGCAGACAGAGTTTCACTCCCAAGAATGGCAAGAGAGACACAGAGATTGGAGCCAACCCACACACAGCGCTTTCAAGGTATAGGGAGAGCCCCAACCAGCGCTGACTGTGCACCTTAATAGGCTACACAGCCTGTATACAGCCCCCCCCCCCCCCCCTTCTACAACCTGCTAGTACCGCGAGAGATAGCTGGAGTTGTTCTGGAGGGACTTGCTCTTCACTGACAGCGTTGTGCAGGCAGGAAAATGGCGCTGAACACTGGCTCGTCCGGGCACATTTTCTAAACTAAGTCTGGTAGGAGGGGCATAGAGGGAGGAGCCAGCTCAAACTCTCAAACTCTTAAAGTGCCAGTGGCTCCTGGTGGAACCATCTATACCCCATGGTACTAATGTGGACCCCAGCATCCTCTAGGACGTAAGATAAATATCCACTCTTGATCCTGTGGTATACACCAGTTTATTTGCATCCCAGCATTAAATCCAAGATTATCAAATTTGGAGGCTTTGGACCCTAATTTTTCAGTTTGTCCAGTAATATGGTAATTCATAATTACAGTATATATTTGCTTGGTTGAAGTCCTTTCTGTTCCACACCAATATAGGAGTGGAGGTGAAAGCCTGTGTGTTGTTCCTGATTTCGTGTGCCTCTCTAATTTTCAATCATCTTCTTGACATTGTCCTCTTCCTCTTGCCGCATCTTATAATGTGAAAAGTCAACAAATATGGAGGTGGTATGTTTGTAGCTAGCTATGATTCAGAGAACTTGGCAAGCTTTTTTCAGGGGGACCACCTGTTGCTGAAATGATGGGTTTATTAAACTGCATGTCCCGTTTAAACAACATATGGGTGGGTGGGAAGGCCCGGGTGGGTGGGAGGGCCCAAGACAATTCCATCTTGCACCTCTTTTTTTCTATGCATGATGTGCTCTTTGTGTTTTGGATTTGGTTCTGGATCCCCGCTCGTGTTTTGGATCTGGATTTGTTTTGCCAAAACCACCCTTTCGGGTTTTAGTTTAGGATCTGGGTGATTTTTGAAAAAAAAACCCATAAAAACAGCTAAAATCACAGAATTTGGGGGTAATTTTGATTCTACGGCAGAGGTTCCCAAACTGTGTGCCGTGGCTCCCTGGGGTGCCTTGGGACACTTGCAGGGGTGCCCTGGGTTGGTGGTCCAGGATCAATTCAAATTATTAATGGTCAATATAATAGGCAAAACCAGTGCTGCTGGCTGCCAGTCATAAAATATGTGGCCAAACAGAAGCAAATCTTGTCCCTCACCACACAACTGACCCTAAGGATGACATATAAACGCGATCTACTTAATGTAATATTTCTTTCCAAATTTCTCAATAAGAAACTTTTGGCCTAGGGGTGCTGTGAAAAAATTCTGATATTCTAGGGTGCCGTGATTCAAAAAAGTTTGGAAACAACTGTTCTACGATATTACTAACCTCAATAACATTCATTTCCACTCATTTCCAGTCTATTCTAAACACCTCACACTATTGTTTTTAGGCCAAAAGATTGCACCAAGGTTGCTTGATGACTAAGCTAAGCGACACAAGTGGGCGGCACAAACACCTGGCCCATCTAGGAGTGACAATGCAGTGGCAAACAGGATGGAATAAAATTAAGTGTGCGTGTATGTAGACAGATAGATAGACAGATAGATATATGTATAAATATATATATATATATATATATATATATATAAAACACTCACTTCTCCAGCGATGCAGAAAAAGTAGACAAGCCAGCACTCACGTGTAGATGAAAGAAAAGCAGGATTTATTCCTTAACCAAACGACATGGTGAAGTACAGCAAATACAGCAAACACAGCCCGACAGCTGTTTCAACCGACTGGTCTTCCTCAGGGGCTAACCGCACTGTTGTCAGAACACGAAATATAAGCCTCAAATGGCTCCACAATCAACCCAGCAGCATCAGGATGTGGGCTGAGACAAGTCCGGGCATGTCTAATGCATCCCCTGCTGTCTCCTCCCACTCCATGACACTGGTAACTAAGCTAAACAAACCCGGTGTCATGCATAGCAACGGCTCTGGAGCGTGGCAAAACGTGCGGCGAGTGGTCTCAGCAGCCTGACTAGTAAATGGCATGCTGATAGTGAGGGGAATTGCAAGGACGCTGTATATCAAAACAGAGGTGAATGAAATGAAGTGATGTGTTTAAAAAAGTAAAAGGAATAGTGCTGAAGCTCAGCAGAACAGGGTTCCCTGAAAGTGCTGGCTAGAAAGTGCAGGGTGCAAAAAGCAGGAAGGAATGACAGGTCTAATAGAAATAATAGCAGGTGACACAAGGACAACCCTCAAAACACCCTACTGCAAAGCAATGCCCACTTGTTACGGCAATCAATATAAATAAGAATATATGTGCAAAAAGAATCCAAACTGCCCTATTGGGGAGAAAATCCACAGAATGCACAATGTCCGCTGCCTTGTGGTATTAAGTGAGTGATGTGCAGCACCCAGTATTCCCAGATCGTCACTGATACTGGTATTGACTGGGCCCAATACTGCTTAGTTTCCAAGATCAGCCGGAATTGGACGTTTGCCAGTGTGGTATGGCTGTAAATATCACTAGACCAACATATGTTGTCTACTGGGGAATCCCATATAGGCAGCTGGAATCCGATACTGCTAAATATACAACACCAAAGATGGACAATAAGCTGCACATAGTGAGCAAGAGAGGGTCTGCATGGTGGATGTTGAAAGCGAGGGTGAAAGGAAAGGTGTCACTGCTAGTGAAGTGGGGACCTGTCAGGATCGAGTCTCTAGATATATAAAGACACACGGCGGTGTCTGACAGCACATAGCATGCAAAGAACATCAATGACAGGATACACGGTGGTGTCTAAGAAAATGAAACCAAACAGCGGAATGCAGAGTCCAACAAAAAGTCGCTATAATATATTACAGGAAAGAACCTAAACGAAAATCTTCATTGAGGTCAATCGGAGTAAGGCAATTAAGTCTGTGTATCCATTGTTCTCGTTGTAGCAAAATTCTGTCCCGATCACCCCCACGTTGTAGGGGCGGTATGTGATCAATGATACAACATTTGAGCTGGTTAACAGTATGATGTGCATCCTTGAAGTGTCTTGCGACCGGAAAGTTAGTAAAGTCTTTTGAGGTGTCTGTAGCAATTAGGCACTTATTGATAGATGAGCGGTGTTGGCTGAGCCATTCTTTCATCATTCTACTAGTCTTGCCGACATACAGACGGTTGCATGGGCATCTCAAAATGTAAACAACAAATCTACTGTTACAGTCCAGCCTATATTTGATGGAATATTCCCTCCCATCAGTGGGATTTTTGAAGCGATTGCCTATTATCAGAAAAGAGCAATTCGAACATCCTGTACACTTAAATACTCCCAGTTTGGTGGTAAGCCAATTGGACATCTGTCTAGGTTTCCGCTGTGTAAAGTCTGTCTTGACCAAAAGGTCCTTGAGATTCGGTCCTCGTCTATAAGCAAATCTTGGTATTAGAGATAAGTCTTTTTTCAATGTCGGATCACTGGAGCTCAAATGCCAATGTTCCCTGATGCGGTTACGTATAAAGGCTGATGCCGTGGTGAACATACTGGAAAAATTGATCCTATCCCGATCTTTTTTGGTAGGATCAGTTTTCACATGTAGAAGTTCAGTTCTGTTAAGTTTCTCAATCCGCGATAAAGCATTATTGATTTCATTCTTGGAGTATCCTCTGTCCAAGAATCTCTGGCACATAGATTCCAAAACTCCTGGTAATTCCATTGGATTAGAGGTGATGCGTATCACCCTCAGCAGTTGAGAGAAATGCAAGCCCTTTTTCAAAGGCGCTGGATGAAAACTGGAGTGCAATAAAAGAGTGTTACGGTCAGAATCCTTACTGTAGATTGAAGTTAGCAATGTATTATTCTCCTTTTTGATGGTCACATCCAAAAAATTAATTTGTGTTTTACTGAAGGTCAAACTGAATCTGATGGTTCCAGGGAGGGCGTTGAGTTAATTGATGAATTCCAAAAGATGTTCTTCACTGCCTTGCCAAATAAAAAATAAATCATCGATGTATCGTACATACAATGCTAAAAAGTGACAAAAACGTGAATTACCAATGATGTGCACCTGCTCATATGCTGCCATAAAAATGTTGGCATAAGAGGGCGCCATGTTGGAACCCACGGCGGTCCCTTGTTTCTGCAAGTAGAAACAATTTTCAAAAAGAAAATAATTTTTGTTGAGGATGACGTCAATGAGTAACATAAGAAAGGAGACTGGCGGTCCAAAATATGCATCGCTGTTGTTGAGAAGATCTCTGCATGATTCAATACCCTGTATATGGGGGATGTTGGTGTAGAGACTGGAAACGTCCAAAGTGACAAGCAAGGTATCCTCTGTCACACTCTGCACTCCTTCTAATTCCTCAAAAAGTCAGAGGTGTCCTCTATATAGCTGGATGTTCTCCTAACCAGTGGTTGTAGATAAAAGTCGACCAATTGGGAAAGGGGCTGACACAGGGACCCTCTGGCCGAGATAATAGGTCGTCCAGGAGGCTGAGTTAGTGATTTGTGTATTTTTGGAAGTGTATACACAAATGGAATTTTGGGATGTGTGGTGGTCAAAAATTCAGCTGTGCTTTGATTGATATAGCCATTGTTGAGTCCCATTTGTATAATAGAGTCAATCTCTGTTTTGTACACTCCTGTTGGATCGTAAGTGAGTTTCTGATAACACATGGTATCCGAGAGCTGGCTGTTGGCCTCCCTTATGTAGTAGTCATAATCAAGGAGTACGATTCCTCCGCCTTTGTCCGCAGCTCTGATGATTAACTGGGTGTCATTGCGCAATGAGTCAATGGCTTTTCTCTCTCCCAATGTGATGTTGTGATGGTTAATTCTTTGGTTGGCGATGTATGGAATGGTATCCCTTTTGAGAACCCTCATAAAAGTGTGTAAAGAAGGGTTTTGTGATGGTGGGTCAAATAGGCTTGGCTTTTTTGGTAAACTTGACTGGTTGGTTGAGGATGTTGATCCTGAATCGAGAGTAGTTCCTGCAAAAAAATCTTTAAGCCGAAGTTGCCTGCCAAATTTGTGAAGATCCAAATGCCATTTAAATTCATCCTGTGTTACTGTGGGAACAAAGGATAGGCCTTTGTTCAGAATGTACAGTTCGTCAGGTGTTAGGGAATGCTGGGACAGATTGAAGACTACCATTTCTAATTGTGTTTTTGTTGTCTTTTCCTTTCTTTTTCTCCCACCTCGACGGGTGGGTGCAGCGGGTTTTTTGGCGGTCTTCTATTCCTGGAGGATCTCGGTAAAGATGTAAAGTTTTGGCCAGAGGTAGATGGAGCGTCTGAGTCGCTTGCCGAAGTTTGGGACTGGCTGTCAATGTCTGTAAAGGGTTGTATAGGTCTTCTGCCACGTTGGAACTGTGGTTTATATCTTCGGGGTTCACTACGCGAATACCAAGGATATACCCTGTTATCCTTGTAGTCCAATTTGACCTCTTTGTACTTGTTCTTTTTGAACTTCAGCAAATCACCTTTAAACTTTTCTATGTCCTTGTTCAACTTGGACAGAAGCTCACTGTCTGGGGTTTGGATTGACTTAAATACGTCTGATGCTTCTAATTCAGAGATGTCCTTCCTGATATCATTCAAATCAATGCCTGCCTGTTCAATCACCAGCAGCATTAAGTCAAATGAACACTTATTCAGTATGTTGCACCATCTGGCGCAGAAATCATTGCTATGTCTTCCCACTGTGGGTTGGTTACGCAACCTGAACCCCCTGGGAATAAATTGCTCTTTATAATATTGCGATAAGGTAAGTCCATGGAGTTGAAGTTCAACTTCCCGTTTCTTTAATCTTAGGAGATCACTGATAAACTCCTCCGGACTGTCAGTGTGAAAGGCCAGTGAGTCAGTATCCTCAAAGAGAATGCGTTCTGCATCAGCATCATTAAACTGTAGCACAGCTGTAATTTCCTTACTGGTAGACATTGAAAAAAAGAAAAACTATAATGATAGATATTTGTTTGCTCAGACTAGCACAGGTGTGCTTGATCACACACCACAAAGCTGTATATGTGCAAAAAAGATACTGGTAACAAGAAAAGAAAAAAATACTGAAAAGTCAATTATTAACCAAGGAGAGAACATGTAAACTCCACGGGGCAGGTGCACATCAAAAAAATTGAGTAACAATAGGAAATCACGACAGCACTCAAAGCCTATGTATATAAAGCAAAAAATGGTGGTGCAAGGCCGCAATAAATATAAAACACTCACTTCTCCAGCGATGCAGAAAAAGTAGACAAGCCAGCACTCACGTGTAGATGAAAGAAAAGCAGGATTTATTCCTTAACCAAACGGCATGGTGAAGTACAGCAAATACAGCAAACACAGCCCGACAGCTGTTTCAACCGACTGGTCTTCCTCAGGGGCTAACTGCGCTGTTGTCAGAACACGAAATATAAGCCTCAAATGGCTCCACAATCAACCGAGCAGCATCAGGATGTGGGCTGAGACAAGTCCGGGCATGTCTAATGCATCCCCATGGACTTACCTTACTCCATGGACTTTCCTTATCGCAATATTATAAAGAGCAATTTATTCCCAGGGGGTTCAGGTTGCGTAACCAACCCACCCTGGGAAGACATAGCAATGATTTCTGCGCCAGATGGTGCAACATACTGAATAAGTGTTCATTTGACTTAATGCTGCTGGTGATTGAACAGGCAGGCATTGATTTGAATGATATCAGGAAGGACATCTCTGAATTAGAAGCATCAGACGTATTTAAGTAAATCCAAACCCCAGACAGTGAGCTTCTGTCCAAGTTGAGAAAAGTTTAAAGGTGATTTGCTGAAGTTCAAAAAGAACAAGTACAAACAGGTCAAATTGGACTACAAGGATAACAGGGTATATCCTTGGTATTCGCGTAGTGAACCCCGAAGATATAAACCACAGTCCCAACATGGCAGAAGACCTATACAACCCTTTACAGACATTGACAGCCAGTCCCAAACTTCGGCAAGCGACTCAGACGCTCCATCTACCTCTGGCCAAAACTTTACATCTTTACCGAGATCCTCCAGGAATAGAAGACCACCAAAAAACCCGCTGTACCCACCTGTCAAGGTGGGAGAAAAAGAAAGGAAAAGACAACAAAAACACAATTAGAAATGGTAGTCTTCAATCTGTCCCAGCATTCCCTAACACCTGACGAACTGTGAATTCTGAACAAAGGCCTATCCTTTGTTCCCACAGTAACACAGGATGAATTTAAATGGCATGTGGATCTTTACAAATTTGTCCGGCAACTTCGGCTTAAAGATTTTTTTGCAGGAACTACCCTCGATTCAGGATCAACATCCTCAACCAACCATTCAAGTTTACCAAAAAAGCTAAGCCTATTTGACCCACCATCACAAAACCCTTCTTTACACACTTTTATGAGGGTTCTCAAAAGGGATACCATTCCATACATCGCCAACCAAAGAATTAACCATCACAACATCACATTGGGAGAGAGAAAAGCCATTGACTCATTGCGCAACGACACCCAGTTAATCATCAGAGTTGCGGACAAAGGCGGAGGAATCGTACTCCTTGATTACGACTACTACATACGGGAGGCCAACAGACAGCTCTTGGATACCATGTGTTATCAGAAACTCACTTACGATCCAACAGGAGTGTACAAAACAGAGATTGACTCTATTATACAAAAGGGACTCAACAGTGGCTATATCAATCAAAGCACAGCTGAATTTTTGACCACCACACATCCCAAAATTCCATTTTTGTATACACTTCCAAAAATACACAAATCACTAACTCAGCCTCCTGGATGACCTATTATCTCGGCCAGAGGGTCCCTGTGTCAGCCCTTTTCCCAATTGGTCGACTTTTATCTACAACCACTGGTTAGGAGAACATCCAGCTATATAGAGGACACCTCTGACTTTTTGAGGAATTAGAAGGAGTGCAGAGTGTGACAGAGGATACCTTGCTTGTCACTTTGGACGTTTCCAGTCTCTACACCAACATCCCCCATATACAGGGTATTGAATCATGCAGAGATCTTCTCAACAACAGCGATGCATATTTTGGACCGCCAGTCTCCTTTCTTATGTTACTCATTGACGTCATCCTCAACAAAAATTATTTTCTTTTTGAAAATTGTTTCTACTTGCAGAAACAAGGGACCGCCGTGGGTTCCAACATGGCGCCCTCTTATGCCAACATTTTTATGGCAGCATATGAGCAGGTGCACATCATTGGTAATTCACGTTTTTGTCACTTTTTAGCATTGTATGTACGATACATCGATGATTTATTTTTTATTTGGCAAGGCAGTGAAGAACATCTTTTGGAATTCATCAATTAACTCAACGCCCTCCCTGGAACCATCAGATTCAGTTTGACCTTCAGTAAAACACAAATAAATTTTTTGGATGTGACCATCAAAAAGGAGAATAATACATTGCTAACTTCAATCTACAGTAAGGATTCTGACCGTAACACTCTTTCATTGCACTCCAGTTTTCATCCAGCGCCTTTGAAAAAGGGCTTGCCTTTCTCTCAACTGCTGAGGGTGATACGCATCACCTCTAATCCAACGGAATTACCAGAAGCTTTGGAATCTATGTGCCAGAGAGTCTTGGACAGAGGATACTCCAAGAATGAAATCAATAATGCTTTATCGCGGATTGAGAAACTTAACAGAACTGAACTTCTACATGTGAAAACTGATCCTACCAAAAAAGATCGGGATAGGATCAATTTTTCCAGTATGTTCACCACGGCATCAGCCTTTATACGTAACCGCATCAGGGAACACTGGCAATTGATCTCCAGTGATCAGACATTGAAAAAAGACTTATCTCTAATACCAAGATTTGCTTATAGACGAGCACCGAATCTCAAGGACCTTTTGGTCAAGACAGACTTTTCACAGCGGAAACCTAGACAGATGTCCAATTGGCTTACCACCAAACCGGGAGTATTTAAGTGTACAGGATGTTCGAATTGCTCTTTTCTGATAATAGGCAATCGCTTCAAAAATCCCACTGATGGGAGGGAATATTCCATCAAATATAGGCTGGACTGTAACAGCAGATTTGTTGTTTACATTTTGAGATGCCCATGCAACCGTCTGTATGTCGGCAAGACTAGTAGAATGATGAAAGAATGGCTCAGCCAACACCGCTCATCTATCAATAAGTGCCTAATTGCTACAGACACCTCAAAAGACTTTACTAACTTTACGGTCGCAAGACACTTCAAGGATGCACATCATACTGTTAACCAGCTCAAATGTTGTATCATTGATCACATACCGCCCCTACAATGTGGGGGGTGATCAGGACAGAATTTTGCTACAATGAGAACTACAATGGATACACAGACTTAATCGCCTTACTCCGATTGGCCACAATGAAGATTTTCGTTTAGGTTCTTTCCTGTGACATATTATAGTGACTTTTTGTTGGACTCTGCATTCCGCTGTTTGGTTTCATTTTCTTAGACACCGCCGTGTGTCCTGTCATTGATGTTCTTTGCATGCTATGTGCTGTCAGACACCGCCGTGTGTCTTTATATATCTAGAGACTCGATCCTGACAGGTCCCCACTTCACTAGCAGTGACACCTTTCCTTTCACCCTCGCTTTCAACATTCACCATGCAGACACTCTCTTGCTCACTATGTGCATCTTATTGTCCATCTTTGGTGTTGTATTTAGCAGTATCGGATTCCAGCTGCCTATATGGGATTCCCCAGTAGACAACATATGTTGGTCTATTGATATTTACAGCCATACCACACTGGCAAACGTCCAATTCCGGCTGATCTTGGAAACTAAGCAGTGTTGGGCCCAGTCAGTACCAGTATCGGTGACGATCTGGGAATACAGGGTGCTGTACATCCCTCACTTAATACCACAAGGCAGCGGACATTGTGCATTCTGTGGGTTTTCTCCCCAATAGGGCAGTTTGGATTCTTTTTGCACATATATTCTTATTTATATTGATTGCCGTAACAAGTGGGCATTGCTTTGCAGTAGGGTGTTTTGAGGGTTGTCCTTGTGTCACCTGCTATTATTTCTATTAGACCTGTCATTCCTTCCTGCTTTTTACATCCTGCACTTTCTAGCCAGCACTTTCAGGGGACCCTGTTCTGCTGAGCTTCAGCACTATTCCTTTTACTTTTTTAAACACATCACTTCATTTCATTCACCTCTGTTTTGATATACAGTGTCCTTGCAATTCCCCTCACTATCAGCATGCCATTTACTAGTCAGGCTGCTGAGACCACTCGCCGCACGTTTTGCCGCGCTCCGGAGCCGTTGCTATGCATGACACCGTGTTTGTTTAGCTTAGTTACCAGTGTCATGGAGTGGGAGGAGACAGCAGGGGATGCATTAGACATGCCCGGACTTGTCTCAGCCCACATTCTGATGCTGCTGGGTTGATTGTGGAGCCATTTGAGGCTTATATTTCGTGTTCTGACAACAGTGCGGTTAGCCCCTGAGGAAGACCAGTCGGTTGAAACAGATGTCGGGCTGTGTTTGCTGTATTTGCTGTACTTCACCATGCCGTTTGGTTAAGAAATAAATCCTGCTTTTCTTTCATCTACACGTGAGTGCTGGCTTGTCTACTTTTTCTGCATCGCTGGAGAAGTGAGTGTTTTATATTTATTGCTGCCTTGCACCACCATTTTTTGCTTTATATACATAGGCTTTGAGTGCTGTCGTGATTTCCTATGTATATATATATATATATATATATATATATACGATGCAGATACAGACTCAGCGGAACTCTAAGACTTTTTAAAGTACAACATATATTTCAATGCATCACAGCAGAGTCCAACATTTCATTCAGGACATAGCAGGGGATTTAACACCAAGGACAATATGTAACAGCCAGCGATGTGCAGGCTTGAACTCTCTACCTCATACTCTTCAGTCAGACACCAAACACATGGAGCTATTTGCTTCTTCTTATAAAGCCTGGAAATTCTGATTACAGTATATAAAGCTAATTCTAATGATCAGTTTAAAATTAGTGCAGCTGAGTTTAATGCTATGTTTTACTGTATTATTTCGGCGGTAGGTGTCCATTCAATATACAACACACACACACACACACACACACACACACACACACACACACACACACACACACACCCAACCCAACCTCCACCCTCACCACTTGAACTTTTGTTTTCATTCCCCAGAAGTCTTTCTTTTATTTTCTATGTTTATTGTACTTTTCTTATAGCATGTTTATGTTTTGTATTAATTTGTCCTAAGATGACTACTGTATATATTGATGTTCTATTTGGCTTGTTACATTGTTTCTTGATCACTATATTACATTGTATTTTAAATATTTTCCTTTTGGATATTTGTTGACAGTTTCTTTTCACTCATATGTTTTTCTGGAAAAATATTTTTAATAACACACTTTTGAAAACAAACAAAATAAATCAATAGGTCAAAACCACAGTCCTTTTGACCGTCAACCTTTTCACCTTGTCGACCACAAGGTGAAAAGGTTGACGGTCAAAAGGTCAGCAGGGTCAAAAGTTCGACACCTGGTTTTAGGGGTTTTGTGGCGGCATACTGGTGCTGCCCATGTGAGGCCACTTCTACAAAATATTCCAACTGTCCCTGATTTGGTGTCACCCGAATATGCCACCAATCGACCAGTGAGATTCCTTGGTAATAATCTGAGTACTGTAACTTAGGTCACCTCTCTCATACCACAGCCATTTCAGGTTAGAGGTGGGAAAATTCCAGGTACTAAAAGGGGGCATGTACCAGGACAGATAGCCCACATCACACCATTCATATAACACACAAGCTGTATTATTCCTTTTCCTGTTTATAGTCTTGTACTTTCTCCAAGTTTGTGTCTGTATGGAACGATTGAGAGAGTTTCTTTTCGACATGTGCTAGGTGTGCTGTAGTATCTTTGGGGCCTATTTATTAACATTATTTTTTTTTTTTTAAAGGGATAAAGCGTGTTTTCACACCCTTGTCATATTATTTAGTATCATCTGATTGTCTTAAAGGGCTTTTAGAGCAGTTTTCATGAAAAACTGCTGCAAACCTTTTGTAATTTTTTTAGTAACCCACATCCCATACTTATAATAGGAAATGCGATTTGGCCGAATTTACTAAAAAAAATAAATGTAAAAAAACACAGCAGTGTGCCCTGTGATATTAATGCCAGCTCAGGCTGGCAAAATCACAGGGCAGCACTGCAATATGCAACCTCCTGGCCAGCTTTCTCTGCCCCCCGGCAGAAAAAGCTGTGCGGGACCCGGTCAGTGTGATCAGCTACTGTATATGTGTGTCTGATGGACACAAAAGGCTGATCACTGGTAAAAAAACAAAGAAAAAGTAAAACAAAAACATACTTATCAGTCCCAGGAGTCGGTGATCAGTGCTCCGGTGCGAGCTGCCGGTCATCGGAACCTTCTATGCGCTGCTGTGACCCCCAGTGCAGTAAAGTGATGCTGCAAAATGGCAGCTCACTTTACAGCACCAGGGGTCACAGTAGAGTACAGGATTTGATGGCCAGCAGCCCTACTGGAGCAGCGATCACTGGCTCCCTGGACTGGTAACTATATTTATTGGGAGGGTGAGGGGGGCGCAGCGCGGCGATAGTCGAGACCCAGTGGTGGTAGCTCGCAAGCTCTGTCCCTGCATGCGATAGTTGATACATCCGTGCAATGTCATTAATTATTGCAGTGCGGGTTTGGTTGATTTTATCACATGCCATCCATATCTTTGGATGCGGATGGTGATAAATTGGCCCCTCTGTCTGAATGTTTGCTTTGTGACAAATTGGGCCAGATGTACTAAACCTTGGAGAGTGATAAATTGCATTGTGATAAAGTACCAACCAACCAGCTCCTTTCATTTTTCAAACCCAGCCTGTAACATGGCCGTTAGGAGCTGATTGGCTGGTACTTTATCACCATGCAATTTATCACTTTTCAAGTTTAGTACATCTCCCCCATCGTGACATATCCTGTGTGTGTGATAGACCCCATGACTGGTCAGTTTGAGGAAGCTGGGTAGTGGGCACATTTTATGGGGGTGGTGAGGAAAAACATGGGAGTGGACTACACCTTCTAAAAGGACCAGTGGAGAAGCTGCAAATAGCATCCAATCACATTACAGTTGTCACTTTATAGACTGTAGTAGATAGATGAGAGCTAGAAACTGATTGATCCATAGGCACTACTAGTTTCAGCAATGCGGGATGTGGCAATGTAAGGGGTTATACTAGGATACAGAGATTTATTGCACGTAAACCTGAATTTGAATTACATACTCTACATGCTTTTTGTACTACTTGAAATAACAATTCCTCTCTTTCATATTCACTCTCTTATCTTTCTTTCAAGTTTGTTATGTAAATGTTCCATCACTTTCATATCCAGGCTCCCACACAAAGGAAACGGCTGCATTTATTTAGCTCTTATTAACCCATTCCATCTCACTACATACTGTACTTCAGCCAGGTGTGCTGTATAGAGAGCTCATCTTTTCCACGTGGACCCACCCTGCAATTCACACACCTCCTGATTCAGGGGCGTATCCAGAGAGGAGGGGACCCGTGTGCAGTCTCCGGGTGTGAGCCCTATCCTCTCCCGTCCCGTAGCTGGCAGCGGTGCTGTTAGTGCTCTGTCTGAGCACTAGAGACTCTGGCACAGTGCCAGAGTCTACAGCAAATGCGCAAATCTCCGAAATAATGGCACGGCAGCCATTTTTTCTGAGACCTGCGCATGTGCTGTAGACTCTGGCACTGTGCCAAAGTCTCTAGTGCTCAGACAGCCATTTTTTCAGAGACTTGCGCATGCGCTGTAGACTCTGGCACTGTGCCAAAGTCTCTAGTGCTCAGACAGCCATTTTTTCAGGGACTTGCGCATGCGCTATAGACTCTGGCACTGTGCCAAAGTCTCTAGTGCTCAGACAGCCATTTTTTCGGAGACTTGCGCATGCGCTATAGACTCTAGCACTGTGCCAAAGTCTCTAGTGCTCAGACAGCCATTTTTTCGGAGACTTGCGCATGCGCTATAGACTCTAGCACTGTGCCAAAGTCTCTAGTGCTCAGACAGCCATTTTTTCGGAGACTTGCGCATGCGCTATAGACTCTAGCACTGTGCCAAAGTCTCTAGTGCTCAGACAGCCATTTTTTCGGAGACTTGCGCATGCGCTGTAGATTTTAACACTGTGCTAGAGTCTCTAGTGCTCAAACAGAGCACTAACAGCACTGCTGCCGCTGCCGGCTACGGGACTTGAGAGAGGAGGGGACCCACACCCGGACACCAGAAAGGTAAGTATATAGAAGAAATGGGTGCAGCGTATGCGGTG
The DNA here is from genome assembly GCF_028390025.1 of Pseudophryne corroboree. NCBI lineage: Eukaryota > Metazoa > Chordata > Amphibia > Anura > Myobatrachidae > Pseudophryne > Pseudophryne corroboree. The sequence goes on along the minus strand of NC_086444.1, from coordinate 1,103,117,874 downwards.
TGGGCCCCCTCTGGACCCAGGGGCCCATGTGCAACGCACACACTGCACCCATTATAGATACGCCACTGTCCTGATTCATTCTTGCTTTGACGTTTGCCCCATCCTGGACAACAATAAAACACAGACAACAAAAGACAGCAATATTAAAGAATAAAAATCCTTGCAGAGATATTTGGTCCATAAAATAACATGCAACCAGCACTTATCCAAAACCAATAGTAAATCACAGTCTTTTAGACAAGATAAATCTCCCTGATTTATAGGTCCGCAACCAATGTGAGCGTTTAAGCAAGGTTATAAGGCAATAATCCCCTCTTTCAAATGTTGTGGCTCCGTTTTAGTTATTGTCTGGTGATCACAAGACAACATTATTCTGCTCTACAGAAAAATATGCTTTCCATAGATGGGATAGGGTACTCAGTGTGCCCTATAGCCCCATACTGGTATATATAATATGCTTTCCATAGATGGGATAGGGTACTCAGTGTGCCCTATAGCCCCATACTGGTATATATAATATGCTTTCCATAGATGGGATAGGGTACTCAGTGTGCCCTATAGCCCCATACTGGTACAACTGTATGTGGAGTCAACCATCATTTGAAACAGTGCAGCCATAAGGTTGACCATCACAATAGTTATTATACTTTATTTATATGGTGCAACATATGCCACAATGTCAACAGTTATGGTGTTGACATTGTTGAAATATTGACAAGTAACATGCTGTCAACCTCCAAATGTCAACATTTTCACAATGTCAGACTCTGGGATGTCGACATGTTAAGTCCCAACATTCTCATAATGGAACATTAGGATTAGTCTGTGGGGTGGGAGCAGTGGTGCAAATAGATTTTTTTTCTTAGTGGTACTGATAGTAAAAATGGGCGTGGTCACACAAAACTAGGGGAGTGACTACATGACAATAGGGGCATGGCCACATTATGCCACACACCTTAATGCCCCTTACACATTATGCCAAATACCATAATGCCCATTACACATTATGCCACACACCATAATGCTTATTACACATTATGCCACACACCATAATGCTTATTACACATTATGCCACACACCATAATGCCCATTACACATTATGCCACACACCATAATGCCTTACATATTATACACCGTAATGTTTATTACACATTATGCCACCCACACACAGTTATGCCACTGACACCATTTTATGTCCCACACACAAAAATGCCCTTATAAATTATGCCCCAGTGGTAGGCTGGTGGTACTGAGTACGACCACCATATTTCTTAATGGTACTACTTTCAGCACTGGGTGGGAGGGTTAGGATGTGGGGGAAGTTAGGGTTAGGCTGTGGGGGGGGAGGGGTGTTAGGGATAGGCACTAGGGGTAGGGATTAGAGTTAGGGATAGGGGGATAATGCTGATTCTATCATGTTGATGTTCCAGCATGTGTCCATATGATGCATGTCAATTTTATATGCCACACCCCAGATTTTATTCTGAAAAGCTCTACATGTAATTGTCATATACTGTAAGTGCTGAATAATGTCTTGGGGGGGGGGGGGGGGGGGGGGGCAAGGAATAAACATATGCATGTTTACCTCTAGTTCACTTCTTGCTATTTCAATTTAAAAAAAAAAAAAAACAACAACAACAGTATTTTGGTCATCTGGGGAGATTTTATGTACTGTACCAGAATGAGTAAGCAGACTAATGGCATTTTCTAAAAATTCAAATAAAAAAGTGTATAATGTATGTGGGCACTGTATAATGTATGTGGGCTCTTCATAATGTACGAGGGTACTGCATAATGCATGTGGGTACTGTATAATGTATGTGGGTACTGTATAATGTATAAGGGTACTACTGCATAATGTATGTGAGTACTGCAAAATATATGTGGGTACTGTATAATGTATGTGGGTACTGTATAATGTATGTGGGTACTGTATAATGTATAAGGGTACTACTGCACAATGTATGTGAGTACTGCAAAATATATGTGGGTACTGTATAATGCATGTGGGCACTGTATAATGTATGTGGGCACTGTATAATATATGTGGGTACTACATAATGTATAAAAGTACTGCATAATGTATGTGGGTTCTTCATAATGTATGAGGGTACTGCATAATGTATGTGGGTACTGTATAATGTATGTGGGCACTGCATAATGTATGTGGGTATTGTATAATGTATGTGGGTACTGTACAATGTATGTGGACACTGTATAATGTATGTGCGTACTGCATTATGTGTGTAGGTACTGTATAATATATGTGGGCACTGTACAGTGCATGTGGGTACTGTATAATGTATGTGGGTACTGTATAATGTATGTGGGCACTGAATAATGTATGTGGGTATTGTATAATGTATGTGGGTACTGTACAATGTATGTGGACACTGTATAATGTATGTGAGTACTGCATAATGTATGTGGGTACTGTATAATATATGTGGGTACTGTACAATGCATGTGGGTACTGTCTAATGTGGGTAATGTACAATGTATGCGGGCACTGTATAATGTATGTGAATACTGCATAATGTATGTGGGCACTGTATAATGTATGTGAGTACTGCATAATGTATGTGGGTACTGTATAATGTATGTGAGTACTGCATAATGTATGTGGGTACTGTACAATGTATGTAGGTACTGTCTAATGTATGTGTGTACTGTACAATGTATGTGGGCACTTTATAATGTTTATGAGTAGTACATAATGTATGTGGGCACTGTATAATTTATGTGGGTACTGCATAATGTATGTGGGTGCTTTATAATGTACGTGGGTACTGCATAATGTATGTGGGCACTGTATAATGTATGTGGGGGCTTTATAATGTACGTGGGTACTGCATAATGTATGTGGGCACTGTATAATGTATGTGGGTACTGCATAATGTATGTGGGCACTGTATAATGTATGTGGGTACTGATGTTAGAATATGACCAGCGCTAAAATCGCTAATAATTTATGTTCTCAGCACAGAGAGAAGCTTACAGTATATAGCAAAGGGGTTGGAGTAAAATGAGCTTTATCTATGAAAGGATTCATTAAAGATCAAATAATAACACTGGGCCTAATTCAGAGTAGAAGGCAACCCCATACCTCCCAACATTTTGGATGCTGAATTCAGAACTCCTGAGCACCCAAAGGAGTGTGTGGCCTTGTCAAAAGGGGGTGTGGCTTCACTGGAATGCCATGCCTCCCATTAACCCATTGCCCCTGGGAGCTGCTGGCATGCCTCCTGTCCCTCTCTCCGGTGAAAAGACACTGGTGGTCATTCCGACCCGATCGCTTGCTGCAGTTTGTCGCAGCGCAGCGATCGGGTTGGAACTGCGCATGCCATCGCATTTCACTGTGAATGCATGTACAGTACAGTGCAGCTTCTGTGCATGCACACACTCCAGAAAGATTCAGTATGCGAACACAATCACAGCTGCGTTCCATGCTAAATCCGGCACCATGTTTGGAAAACAGTTCCTTAGACTGTAAGCATGCACAAGCAGGGCCCTCAACCCTCTTGTTCTCCTACTGCACTGTCCCAGTCTCTAGTGCACTCTCCTCCACAGTCATCAACTCTGATCCTTTCTGTCCACCCTCCCAGGGCACTGGGTTATTGAGTGCTACTGTTAATTACTGTCACTCAGTTGTATAATTAATATCACTGTTTTCTATTTCTCCATGTGTAGTTTGTTGAACCTTTTTCTATTGTATTCTTTGTTCATACCATTGTATTTTACCCTTTATGGTGCTACGGAGACTTGGAGGGCAATTCAGTTAGCCACAAGTTGTCTTTAAATGTTTTAACACGGACTTAAAACCTGCACCCGCGAGTTTTCGCTATATATATAGGCTAAATTTACTCTGGTCTCGATCGGAGTTAAAGTGGATATTAGTTTGCGGCTCCTGACTAGTTGAGGGATACATATGATATCCCGGCAGACGGGATGCCAGCCGTCAATATTTCGACCAAGGCATCCCGTTTGACGGAATCCCAGCAGCAAGACAGCTAGTCCGCTCGCCACGCACACTTCGCTCACCACAGGTTCTATTCCCACTCGGTTGGCGGCATAGACCCACCAACCGAGTGGGAATTCCGAGTGTGTGTCGGGATTCCATGGGTCGGCATATCACCGGCCGATGGGATTCTGCCATTGGCCTCCTGATGGCATCCTCTCCCAATGAATACTGCATTTGGTGGTTTCTCCAGAAAGTGAACATAAAGTCCCGTGCATTACGCGCTTTTAATTTTTTTTTCCTTTTAAAGTGGTCTGTTTAGAAATTGTTGTTATATGAAACCTATTGCTTAGTAGCAATGCCTTAGCCGATAACTTAAAACCCACAAAATCCTTATATTTTGGAGAAGTATGTCGCTTGAATTTGTGGAGAATCGCCCATGTAGAGATTTTTAAAGAGAAAAATATAGCCAATTAAAGACAGGTCATTTTTCAGATGATTTTCTCTATAAAGCAGAAAAATGGGAAAATTATGTGGGACATTAAAGTTGAGAGTTGTATTGACGGGAAAGGGGTTTTGTAGTGGGAGTTGCAAGTGTTTTTTTCAAACTAGTTATACACATTGGGGGTCATTCCGAGTTGTTCGCTCGCTAGCAGATTTTAGCAGCATTGCACATGCTAGGCCGCCGCCCTCTGGGAGTGTATCTTAGCTTAGCAGAATTGCGAACGAAAGATTAGCAGAATTGCGAATAGAAAATTCTTAGCAGTTTCTGAGTAGCTCCAGACCTACTCACAGATTGCGATCAGCTCAGTCCTTTTCGTTCCTGGTTTGACGTCACAAACACGCCCTGTGTTCGGCCAGCCACTCCCCCATTTCTCCAGACACTCCCGCGTTTTTCCCTGACACGCCTGTGTTTTTCCGCACACTCCCAGAAAACGGCCAGTTTCCGCCCAGAAACACCAACTTCCTGTCAATCACACTCCGATCACTTCAACGATGGAAATTCTTCGTTCGGACGTGAGTAAATCTACTAAGTTTTGTGCTAAAATACTTAGCGCATGCGCACTGCGTACCATGCGCATGCGCATTTTCACCTTAATCGCTCCGTTGCGAAAATCGGCAATGAGCGAACAACTCGGAATGCCCCCATTAACTTGCATATATATACATACTGTAGACACTTTTATTTACTGATATTTTTCCAGAAAGTGTTCTGTAAAGTTGTAAAAATCAACCATTTCACACCATATAACTGCCCCAATACTTTGCTTATGGCCACTTACAGCCTTCTACACTGTCCTGCTATCTTATCTTTCATGTACTTCATATAGGTTGCACACTGCAGAACTAACAATTAGGGGTATATTTTTCTAAAGGTTGATTTTAATCGATTTTAATCAATTTCAGATCGACTAAAATTTATTTTAATCGATGTTGGGCTTCCAGGGTTAAAACACACATTTACTAACATATCATTTTTTTAAAATTATTTTAAATGTTAGTAAATGTGTGTTTTAGCCCTGGAAGCTCAACATCGATTAAGATCGATTTTATTCAATCTGAAATTGATCAAAATGTATTAAAATTTACCTTTAGTAAATAGGGGTACCCCATAGGGGTATATTTACTAAAGTGCAGGTTTATTGAAGTGGAGATGTTGCCTATAGCAATACCCCTTTCCCACTGAGCAGATAACCAGGGTTATTACTGTGGCAAGCCGGCACTAACCGTGTCCCAGCTCAGTGAGAAAGACTCGACCTAAGATGTGCATCCCTGGTCCACCCTGGATTCACTGACTGGGTCGCAGGCAGTAGACCCAGGGTGGACCAGGGACCAAGGCCTCAGTGTGAATGGTGCAACTGGGGTTAATCACCCAGGTCATGCTAGTAGAATCGGATTGGCTAGTCACCAATCAATTTTTATGACCTCATCTTTGTGAGCCTGATAAACATCCATTTTTAATGACACACAATTTTGCAGGGCAGACGCAGTTTCAGTGTGAAAGGGGTCAACCCGGGAATAACCCAGGTCCAAGGAACAGTGTGAAAGGGGTATGAAGAGCTGTAACCCGGGTTGAAACCATGTTCAATATCCCAGGTCATATTGGCAGATCTATAATGGGTGCAGTGTGTTCAGCGCACACAAGCCCCTAAGCCCAGGGGTCCCACACTGTACACTCTGCACTCATTTAATTATACTTACCTCTCTGGAGTATCGCAGTGACTGATACTGCAGACAGAAATCACCAAGAAAATGGTGCGGTGGCCATTTTCCTGTGATTTCCACATGCGCAGTAGAGATGTCATCGTGAACAAGGCGCCTGCAAACTATTAATTTGTGGCCCCCGATACTTGCAAAAGAAACAGTGCATGCCAAAGGCACGGGTTGCAATAAAAGGGGTGTGGTCTAATAAAGGAAGGGACGTGGCCATACAATAGTACCCCTAATTTAAGTTACACCACACTGTAACACAATGATATTCTCATTACACCACATGTAGTGCCCCTGAGTCATATTCATACCACATAGTGGTGGCCCTTTTTCACATTAAGGCACACAGTATTGCACCTTTTCACATTACTCACAGTAGTAGTCCCAATTTTACTCATAATGTCCACAGTAAAAAGGCCCCTTACACACAAAGGCCCTAATTCAGTAAGGATTGCAAATTCTGCTAATTAGCAGAATTTGCAGTCCTCTGGAGCGCATGCTGGGGCATACTGCGATCCAACCTGAATTAGGCCCAATGCCCACAGTAATAGTGCTCCTTTTACACATAATGCCTACAGTAGTAGTGCCCCATACACATAATGCCCACAGTAGTAGTGCTGCTTTTACACATAGTGTTCAAAGTAGTAGTGCCCCTTACATATAATGCCCACAGTAGTAGTGCCCCATACACATAATGCCCACAGTAGTAGTGTCACTTTTACACATAATTCCCACAGTAGTAGTGTGCTTTTACACATAGTGTTCACAGTAGTAGTGCCCCTTACACATAATGTCCACAGTAGTAGTGCCCCATACACATAATGCCCACAGTAGTAATGTCACTTTTACACATAATTCCCACAGTAGTAGTGTGCTTTTACACATAGTGTTCACAGTAGTAGTGCCCCTTACACATAATGTCCACCGTAATCATATACAGATGTGCCCTCTTACATCCTTCATGCAGTCACGCTAAACAGCCCTTCAAGACGCGCCAGGACGTAGCGGCAAGCGCCTTTTTTTTTGCTATTTTTTTCCACGAAAATTTGTCTTGGACGCAATGTAATGTACTGTAATTTTAAATGCCTTGATCAGGAAAACACTGAAGCATAGCATTTTATATGCAAATACAGTGGCAGTCACACCCAGAACATAGGCATGATGCATATCATTTTAATCAGCAGAAGCTGCTCTTGCGTCCTATTGCGTCTAAGACGCATTTTCCTGGAAAGATTGCAAAAAAGATGCTCAACTCTACTGAGTCACACTGTGCTCATGCGTTATGTGTAATGTGAATTATACTGCATAATGTATGCCGCATAGAGCAAAGATGCAAGAGGACACATCTGTATAGTGGGGGAGGCAGTCAGAAGTGTAGGGAGATCACATGATTGGCATACCCTATATCTAACTGGCATGCCCACACATACACAGAACCCTACATCTAGCCGGCATGCCCACACACAGCATCCCCTATACATAGTCGGCATGCCCACACACAGCATCCCCTGCATATAGTTGGCATGCCCACATACAGCACCCTGCACATATCAGACAGGCCCACAAACAGTATATTGCACATGGCCTACAAGCCCACACACAGCACCTCTTGCACGTACCCGGCATGCCCACACAAAGTACCCCCTAAAGGTAGCCGGCATGCCCACACACAGCTCCCCCTGCACATAGCCTGCATGCCCACACACTGCACCCCCTGCACATAGCCGGCATGCTCCCCCAAGACACAGCTGGCATGCCCACATACAGCACCCCTGCACGTAGCCAGCATGCCCATATGACTATCACCCAGGTGTTGTTTGAGCAGCACGTCGTAGGGTCGGCTGGAGTGTGGCGGGTTGTCAGTCTGTGTGTGGCTGCTGGATATAAATAATGACAGGGTGATTATAAAACACAGAGGCAGCTCCGTGTTATGGTACAGCGCCTCCCTCCTCCTCGGCAGCCGCCCTCTCACCATCTCTTCCCAATCTGCATAGGAGGATGGAACGCAAGAGGGCCTGGCATATAGTGGTAGGAGGGAGCTCGTCTGTGGCCTGGGAGGATGAGGAGACAGGCGCAGGGGCAGCTGGTGCTGGAGATGGTGTGGCTGACATCATTAAATGCAGAGAGCTAGGCAAAGTGGCTGGGCGGAGGCGGAACACGTTCTGCCTTCAATTAGAACTGATGAAACGCACTTCCGCCCAACCTGGCCCCCTTTACCCCTGATTCCAACATAAAGCCAGAGACTACAGCACCACCAGAGACTCTCCTCTCATAAAACGTCCCTGTTGGGTCGGTCTCGGGATTTTGGTGTGAAAGGGGTAGAATAATCTAGAAAATGTGGCATTGCCCCTAGCAAACAGACATACTTTAATTTTCTGGACTGAACTGGAATACATGTCAGACTCTATCTGGTTGCTATTAGCAACACTTTCTCCTCTGCTTGGTTACCGGTAGACCAGTTTTCATAAGTACTCAACTAATATCTAAATATACACTGCTCAAAAAAAATAAAGGGAACACTAAAATAACACATCCTAGATCTGAATGAATTAAATATTCTTATTAAATACTTTGTTCTTTACATTGTTGAATGTGCTGACAACAAAATCACACAAAAATTATCAATGGAAACCAAATTTATTAACCCATGGAGGTCTGGATTTGGAGTCACACTCAAAATTAAAGTGGAAAAACACACTACAGGCTAATCCAACTTTGATGTAATGTCCTTAAAACAAGTGAAAATGAGGCTCAGTAGTGTGTGTGGCCTCCATGTGCTTGTATGACCTCCCTACAAAGCCTGGGCATGCTCCTGATGAGGTGGCAGATGGTCTCCTGAGGGATCTCCTCCCAGACATGGACAGTGCATGTTTTGCAGGTCTCCTCACAGAATTGCAAGTGAAATAATTAGCTCCACCTGTGGACCTTTTAAAATGTGTCAGTGAGTAATTAATACACCTGTGCACCTGCTGGGTGACCTGCAAAACATGCACTGTGTGGGGTCCTGTGGACCGAGTTTGAGAACCCCTGGACTAAAGCATCCGCCAACTCCTGGACAGTCTGTGGTGCAACGTGGCGTTGGTGGATGGAGCGAGACATGATGTCCCAGATGTGCTCAATTGGATTCAGGTCTGGGGAATGGGCGGGCCAGTCCATAGCATCAATGCCTTCGTCTTGCAGGAACTGCTGACACACTCCAGCCACATGAGGTCTAGCATTGTCTTGCATTAGGAGGAACCCAGGGCCAACCGCACCAGCATATGGTCTCACAAGGGGTCTGAGGATCTCATCTCGGTACCTAATGGCAGTCAGGCTACCTCTGGCGAGCACATGGAGGGCTGTGCGGCCCGCCAAAGAAATGCCACCCTACACCATTACTGACCCACTGCCAAACCGGTCATGCTGGAGGATGTTGCAGGCAGCAGAATGTTCTCCTTGGCGTCTCCAGACTCTGTCACGTCTGTCACATGTGCTCAGTGAGAACCTGCTTTCATCTGTGAAGAGCACAGGGCGTCAGTGGCGAATTTGCCAATCTTGGTGTTCTCTGGCAAATGCCAAACGTCCTGCACGGTGTTGGGCTGTAAGCACAACCCCCACCTGTGGACGTCGGGCCCTCATACCACCCTCATGGAGTCTGTTTCTGATCGTTTGAGTAGACACATGCACATTTGTGGCTTGCTGGAGGTTATTTTGCAGGGCTCTGGCATTGCTCCTCCTGTTCCTCCTTGCACAAAGGCGGAGGTAGCGGTCCTGCTGCTGGGTTGTTGCCCTCCTACGGCCTCCTCCACGTCTCCTGATGTACTGGCCTGTCTCCTGATAGTGCCTCCATGCTCTGGACACTACGCTGACAGACACAGCAAACCTTCTTGCCACAGCTCGCATTGATGTGCCATCCTGGATGAGCTGCACTACCTGAGCCACTTGTGTGGGTTGTAGACTCCGTCTCATGCTACCAATAGAGTGAAAGCACCGCCAGCTTTCAAAAGTGACCAAAACATCAGCCAGAAAGCATAGGAGCTGAGAAGTGGTCTGTGATCACCACCTGCAGAACAACTCCTTTATTGGGGGTGTCTTGCTAATTGCCTATAATTTCCACCTGTTGTCTATTCCATTTGCACAACAGCATGTGAAATTGATTGTCAATTAGTGTTGCTTCCTAAGTGGACAGTTTGATTTCACAGAAGTGTGATTGACTTGGAGTTACATTGTGTTGTTTAAGTGTTCCCTTTATTTTTTTTGAGCAGTGTATATAATATATTGAAAAATGACTCCTTAAAAAGGATTGTCTGGAACAGAAATTTGCCTGGACACAGTTTGCAGTTTGGCACTGTTCTTGGAAATCAGAACAGCTGACAAATAAAGGCTGAGCTGCTAATTTCTGCAACACTAATGCTTCCAGTCGTGTTGAATAAGGAATGTATTTCAAATTCAGCAACAAATGATGTTCTCCTAACAGCGCCTCCAGCATGGAGACCAAGCTGACACTGACAGCATATTATCACGTCAGCAAGCCAGGTTTACAAGGCCGTCATTGTTAATTGAAATGGAGTTACAATACTATCAAGCTTAATGTATTGGGACTTGCATAATCTCAAGGCATTTAAATATTTACACTTGGTAACTGGTGTGTAATATATTGCAAAGACAAATTAAGCCATGCTTGGCCAGTTTGGGAAGAATGAACTAACTGCAACGTGAGAATTAATACATATTTAAACTGTGTTTTGCTAATGACTTCAAGAGTTGCAACTGTCTGGAGAAAAATACCAGTTTCCTATCTATGCAGCGTTTCATCTTATGAATACGATCAGCACAGAGCAGGGGCGTTTTAAAAGGGAAGGGGACCCACGTCCATCCTTCGTCGTGGGCCCCCTCCTCTCTGACAGCGGTAGACTCTGGCATAATGCATAATGCCAGAGTCTACTGCACATGCGCAGGTCTCCGGGAACATGGCGCCCACGCCTTGTTCCTGGGGACATCTCCAATGCACATGCGCAAATCACTCGGAAATGGCCGCGGTGGTGATTTCTGTCCACAGTGCTTGGCCGCCGTTGCGTGACTGCGGAGGCGTAAGTATAATGGGGGTAATTCCAAGTTGATCGCAGCAGGATTTTTTATAGCAATTGGGCAAAACAATGTGCACTGCAGGGGAGGCAGATATAACGTGCAGAGAGAGTTAGATTTGGGTGGGTTATTTCATTTCTGTGCAGGATAAATACTGGCTGCTTTATTTTTACACTGCAAATTAGATTGCAGATTGAACACACCCCACCCAAATCTAACTCTCTCTGCACATGTTATATCTGCTTCCCCTGCAGTGCACATGGTTTTGCCCAATTGCTAACAAAAATCCTGCTGCGATCAACTTGGAATTACCCCCAATATATGAGTGCAGTGTGTGCAGTGTTGGCCCCCCTAGACCCAGGGGCCATGTGCACCGCACACCCTGCACCCATTCTAGAAACGCCTATGGCACAGAGGCTGGATTTCAGTGGCCAACTGATAAAACATTGGGATTGGGTAAACACTGGAATGGTCTGGGCCCTGGAACAATGCAGGGAGCTGCTCTGATCTGCTGTTCCAGGGTCCGGACCTGCTCCTGTAGCGACCTCTGCCACCGTGGAGTTTGTAGTGCACATCACTGTACAGGGGGTGTTCCATCTGGGGGGAGGAGTGTCTGTTACAGCTGTCACTGGAGAGACTGGGAGAAAGAGATTATAGCCTTCCCGTATGATTTAGGGATGGGGTAAAAACCAGAACGGCCCGGATCATAGGGGGAGGCTGTAATATCCCCCTCCCTGTCTCCGCAGTGACTGCTGTCACAGCAAACCCCCCTCTTCTCCAGACAGGACACCCCCTGGATGGGGGCAGACAACGAGGACGAGCACTACAGGCTCCACAGTGGTAAAGGTTACTGAAGAGAGGCGGTCAGGAGTTCTGGGTCCAGAAAGTTCCAGTTTTTACCCAATCCCTAAAACATTGTCCAGGACTTAGGGACAGTCTTATTAAAATCGTAATATTAGTCTTACACATTGTATTGAGAGCTTATCAATACTGTATAGTCATTGCCAGGAGTAAAATTGTTATTATACTGTAAGTGTTGAACCTGTTACGTGAGAAAAGGAGATCTATGGTAGACTTACCATGGTTAAATCTCTTTCTGCGAGGCACACTGGGTTCCACAGGGAGTACATTGGGGGTGTAGAGATGGATCTTGATCCAGAGGCACCAACAGGCTAAAGCTTTAGACTGTCCCAGGATGCATTGTGGGGCATTATAACCCTGCCTCCAGGCACTGTGAGCTCAGTTTTTGTCAACCAGTCCAATGCAGGAGCAGGTAAAAGAGAAGGCAGATGTTAATCACATAGAACCACATTCTCATGACAGGAGAAAGGACCAGCAGCTAATACCATACAAACCCAAAGAAACTAAATGTGTCAGGGTGGGCGCCCTGTGGAACCCAGTGTACCTCGCAGAAAGAGATTTAACCATGGTAAGTCTACCATAAATCTCCTTTTCTGCAGCGGGGTACACTGTGTTCCACAGGGAATATATCGGGGATGTCCTAAAGCAGTTCCTCAAGGGAGAACTCTGCATCCAAAGGAAGTATCCTGGGAGGCAGAGGTATCAAAGGCATAGAACCTAATGAACGTGTTCACTGAGGACCACGTAGCCACCTTGCACAATTGTTCTACGGGCGCGCCATGGCGGGCCGCCCAAGAAGTCCAACAGACCGAGCCTGCGCATAAGCTTATGCAATCACCATTCTAATCCATCTGGCCACGGTTTGCTTATTCGCAGGCCAGTCACGTTTGTGGAAACCAAAAAGTACAAAAAGGGTATCTGACCTCCAGATAGAGGCAGTCCTCTCCATATTAACACGGAGAGACCGTACAACCTCCAAAGATCACTCTTTGGAGGACAAGTAAGAAGAGTTGAAGGCTGGAACCACAATCTCTTGGTTTGCGGGCCTTTAGCATAGTTTGGATAACCATCTTGGAGAATCCTTTGGCCCTCAGGAGTGAAGTTTCAAGAGCCACACCGGCAAAGCCAGCCTGGCTAGGTCCGGGTAGACACAAGGGAACTGAGCGAGAAAGTCTGGGCGTTGAGGAAGTAGAAGAGGACGCTCTATCGATAGACCCTACAGGTCTGAGAACCAATGCCATCGGCGTCACGCTGGAGCAACTAGAAGTAGTATCCCTCCTTCTTGCTTGAACTTCCGTAGTACCCTGGGCAGGAGTGACACTGGAGGGAACACGTAGGGCAGCAGAAAGTTCTATGGAATTGCTAGTGCATCCACGAATGCTGCTAGAGGATCCCTTGTCCATGATCCGAAGACCAGAATTTTGTGATTGTTTCGAGATGCCATCAGGTCTACATCTGGTAGGCCCCACGTGTCCACTAGGAGTTGAAAGACTTCCGGATGAAGACTACACTCTCCGGCGTGTACATCCTGACAACTGAGGAAGTCTGCTTCCCAGTTGAGGATCCCCAGAATGAACACTGCCTATATTGTTGGCAGATGGCATTCTGCCCAATAAAGGATTTTTGATACTTCCATCATTGCCTTGCGACGAGTGCCGCCTTGATGATTTATGTATCCCACTGTGGTGGCATTGTCTGATTGTACCTGAACAGGCCTGTTCTTTATCAGAGGCAGGGCAAGAGTCAAACACTGCCCGCAATTCCAGAATGTTTATCGGTAGGAGAGATTCTTCCCTGGTCCACCAACCCTGGAGAGAGTTTTGCTCCAGCACCGCACCCCAACCACTCAGACTGGCGTCCGTAGTCAGGAGGAGCCAGTTGGGAATCCAGAAGGGATGGTCCCTGCTCTACTGTTGGTCCTGTAGCCACCAGCTCAGTGACAAACGAACCTCCACAGTCAAGGAGATCATTTGAGACCTGATCCGATGAGGCAGGCCATCCCACTTGGAAAGGATTAATCTCTGTACAGGACGGGAATGTAACTGAGCGTACTCTACTATGTCAAATGCCAACACCATGAAGCCTAGTACTTGTATCGCAGAGTGTATCGACACTCTTGGGTGGTGAGAGAGGAAGCATCGTATCCTGTCCTGAAGTTTCAGGACTTTCTCTGGAGACAGAAGCTGTCTTTGGCTGTGTCTGTCCAGCAGTACCCCCAGGTGCACCATTCTCCGAGCAGGGACCAGAGAGGACTTCTTCCAGTTGAAGAGCCACCCGTGGGCTTGTAGGAAGTTTACCGTCAGTTGTAGATGACTGAGAAGGACATCTTGGGAGTTCACCAGGATCAGCAAGTCGTCCAGATACGGCAGGATCCTGATTCCCTGATGACGCAGATGAGCCGTCATCACAGCCATAACCTTGGTGAAGATCCGAGGGGCCATGGCCAGTCCAAACGGCAGAGCCTGGAATTGATAATGAAGGTTGCCAATAGCAAACCGCAGATATTGCCGATGCGACATGGCAATAGGTATATGCAGATAGGCATCTTGTATATCCAGGAATACCATATAATCTCCGGGTTCCATGGCCAGTACTATCGAGCGCAGCGTTTCCATATGGAACTTGGACACTCTCACAAATTTGTTCAGTGATTTGAGGTTGAGTATAGGCCAGAAAGACCCATTCGGTTTCGGGACTAGAAACAGGGTCGAGTAGTATCTTCTGACTCTCTGGGACAGAGGGACCGGCACTACCACTCCTGTATCCAGGAGGGAATGCACAACCAGATGTAGAGCTTGCGCCTTCAAGGTGGATGTCTCTTGAAAGAGACTGCGTACCCGTGAGAGACGACATCTCGCACCCATGGGCCTGAAGTGGTCTTTAACCAGACCTGGGCGAATTGCAGAAGTCGGCCTCACACCCTGGGGTCCCACAGGGGGAGTCCCGCCCCATCATGCAGCAGGCTTGTCTTGTTTGGAAGCAGGCTGACGGGCAGCCCAGGATTGTTTTGCTTTGGGCTTAGTGGCTTTGAGAGCATGAGCTTGTCTCGGGTATGCCTGACCTTTTGCTTTCCCTTGAGGTCAAAAGGAACATAAAAGTGGTACTCTTTGCCGTCTGTGTAGAAGGATTAGTATTTGGAAGGAACGCAGTCTTAGCAGCCACTAAGTCAGTCACAATCTTATGCAGATCCTCCCCAAACAAGAGAGTACCTCCAAGGTCTTTTTGGAGTCCAGGTCCACCTTCCATGACCTCAACCACAGAATTTGGCAAGCCAGGATGGACGTAGTCGATGCCTTGGCCGCCATTACACCTGCCTCAGAGGACGCCTCCTGAATGTAATGGGAGGCGGTGGCAATATGAGACAGATATTGTCTGGCAGTGTCAGATATATCCTGAGGCAGCTCTTACTTTAGTGCCTGAACCCATGCTTCAAATCCTTTTGCGGCCCAGGAGGCTGCTATAGTGGGTCTATGTACAGCTCCTGTAAGGGAGTAAATAGACTTCAGGCATCCTTCGACATGCTTATCTGTCAGTTCCTTCAGTGAGGTGACAGTGGTGACAGGCAGAGTAGATGACACCACAAGACAGGTAACATGGGAATCCACCGGCGGTGAATTTTCCCACTTTTTACACAACTCAGCGGAGAGAGGATAGTGAGCTAGCATCCTTTTGGACAGGGAGAATTTCTTTCCTGGACAAGACCAGGGTTCCTGACGTATGTCTACCAAATGGTCAGAATGTGGTAAGACTACTTTAGCTACCTTCTGACGTTTTTTAAATTTATCAGGTTTCTTAGATGCAGTAGTGGGATCTACATCATTATCATCATCAATTTGTAGAATCAGCTTAATAGCCCCCACCAGGTTAGGGACATCAACTTGCGTTGTAGTTTCCTTGTCAGAAGTGACTGTATCAGTGTCTGATGGATCCGTATACTCCCCATCCTCATCAGAAGTATCATCTGAGATATTAGTGGATTGTGAGGAGGAGGCGGCCCGCTTAGATGACCCCTTGACCGCCAAGGGACGTGAGGTAAGTTTTTGTCTAACCAAATATTGATTCAATTGTTGTATCTGGGTAGACAGAGTATACGCCCAGGGCGGATTAACCATAGGGACAATATGTGGTTGCAATGGCACAGGAGGTCCCATAGGGGGCGTAAGGCGTGTCACAAGCGTATTAAGCATATTTGAGAACGCCGCCCAAGGTGGCTCCTGATTTGCTACAGGAGCAGCGGGCTGACTGTGAGATGTATGGCACATATTAATATTATACAGCCCATCATTCAAAGCTTTCCCCTCAGGCAAATCCCTGGTGCATGCGCTGCATGATACAGGAGCGTCCACGGATTTCCCGCCCTTTGTGTTAGACATTTTAGTGAATGTAACCACAGAACAAATGAGTACTATTCAGCCAGACAGAGTACACAACCAGCGAATAAATCCCCTAGTATGTGATAGCATACACAGTACACAGCACCAGCGTCTAAATCCGGTACTATGTGACTGCGTACACAGTACACAACACCAGCTAATAAATCCGGAATTAGGTGACTGAGTACACAGTAGAATACGCTTAACGGTAAATACTGTGCAGCACTATATATGAGACCCTGACGCACCTAGTCCTAGGGTACAGAATACAGTGATAGATACAGCTGCGATACACTGAAAGTGAAAACCACACAGCAGATACAGGCACACACAGTGACAATGCAGATAATTATTTTAGTCAGACAACAAAACTGCACTGGACTATACATATATATATATATATATATATATATATATAAAACAATGTGTGGTCAGAGACCGGATGGATATATCAGACTACTCGCACAATATATTCTGGTAGAATACTTAAGTGTCTGTGGAATCACAGCACTGATAAATCAGGCAGATTTACAGAGGAGACCTTGCCCTGCAGTCACGGAGACCAGTCGCAGCTACTGTTATAAGATGGCGCCCAGCGTCTCAGTCAGGAAGTGAGGGACAGTGTGAGGCAGCTCCAAGGCAGGAACACCAGCAGTAGATGGCGCCCGGACCTGGGGGAGGGGATACAGGTCAAGTGCCTTATCCCCTATGCTGGTCCTTACAACCTGGTACCATGGAGCCTTTTAAAAATGGATAATATATTATCCGACCTGTGCTCCCCTGCCCTGGTGGATATAGTGGGGTCCCTGTACAGCCATAGTGTCCATGCCAGCGTCGGGGCCCATCTCCTAAGACCACGACTGCAACACAATTTTAATGTCGGTTCCCGCCTGGGGGACCCTCTTACCTCCTCCCTGAGAAGCAGCCACACGATCCAGGAAAGCATCTGCGGTGGTGTGCCTAGGAACCGGAGCGTCTCTGTCGCAAGTACCCGGGAACAGAGCCAGCGGGAGTATGCGACGCTGCTGGGGAGGTGATGGAGTCGCAGCACAGTATGTCACACTGACATATGAAGTGCTGCAGCCCTTGAAGTCTTCTAAATAGCTTTTTCAGGGCTACCTGCGCAGCCCCTCCTGTTAACTGACCTGCTTATACAGGCACCAACTCTAAAAACTGTGTTTCTTATAGTTTTTAAATCTTTATGTATATTACATGTGTAATGTATCTCTACTGTTAACGTTTATGTGTAAATATATGCAGTATGCATAACATGAACAGATCAGACCCATTTTTCATGGCAGACCTTTTGATAAAAATTACTTTTGTGAAACGCATGCCATCTTTCTGGAGGGGTCAGAGCTCAGATTGTTGTGACCCCTGATTTGGTTGTCTTCACAATCAGTGGCCTTCCTGCACTTATGTTTGGGCACTGACCCACTATATCAGTGGCACAGCTGTACCAAACAATAAAAGTAGCAGTCAGCAGATAGGAACTCATCCCTGCGATCGGTACAAGTAAAGTGATCGCATTATTTTACTTTCCATTTTGTCAGCAGAGGGGAGAGATCTTGTGGATACCTCTTCCGAAAATATCTGCAGAGTAGTATGTAGTCCATAGGCTACAATGGGCATTGCATGGCGGAGCTTAATAAATCTGACAGCTTCATAGCCCCCATAGAAACCTATGGGCTTCTGTGGTTGCTGTCAGAAATGGAAGAATTGCGGGCAAAATGGAGATCTCTACTGCAGTCCCTCCTTTGTTCATTGGGGTAATACTTAATATTTGTGGGTACCCTGAAAGTATTATTTGAAAAATAGGCCCCATAATCATGAAAGAGGTTTTCAAGAAAGTAAAAAATTACAAACATCTATATTGTTTTTAAACTATTTAAAAAAGAAGCTTTTTGAATAGTAAGTGTAAAAGTTTCTGTATACTTTTATAAACAACTTTATAATTTTAAAAGGATTTCAAATGAATATTGTTCTGCAATCACTGAAATCTTCTTTAAAATCTATAACCAGATTTTAGACATTTGCAAAGTACTGTGTCTAAATATCTGATCAATACTGGAGACTCTGTGGTCAATATGGTACATTCAAGTCAAGAAATTCATCAAAATACCTGCTTTGTATCTAGCATGAAACATATTACTAGTTGCAGAAAAATTTGGTCAAGAAATGTAATGAAGTAGGGGTCAGAACACGTGCAAGGCTCCACGTGGTCAGGACACGTGCAAGGTTTCAACCTACCAACCCTTCTACCCCCTATGCTGACTTCACAGCCCTTTTCCTCACACGCCCCCTGGGCCCACAATATTTTCTCTCTCAAGTCCCTCTGTCTACCAGCATTTCTTTTCTATGCTCCCAGCTGCCTAAGAACTTTTCCTCAGATGACCCCCCCCATGCCCACCAACTTTTCCATTACATGCCACCCCCTGCCCACCAGCTTGTCTATTACGTCCCCTCTCCCTGCCCACCAGCTTGTCTATTACATGCCACCCCCTGCCCACCATCTTGTCTATTATATGCCACCCCCTACATACTAGCTTAACCATTACTTGCCATCCTATGCCCACCAGTTTTTTTTTTTTTTTACACATAGGAACTGCCTAACAGGTTTTCTCTCAAATTCCACCTGCTGCCCACTAGCTTTTCCTATCTTTTGAAATGCAACACCTGACTGGAAGTCCATCTACAAATTTGCAAAAGCTTTATGGAGCAATCTGGTCATATCTACAGGGATTTTTTTTTTTTATCCCATCAGTCTATTGGGCATGTGTATCAAAGCTTTAAGAAAGTGCCAACCAATCAGTTCCTGTCATTTTTTAAACATAGCCTGTAATGTGACAGTTAGGAACTTAATTGACTGGTACTTCATCTCTCTCCAAACTTTGATACATATGCCCCTATAGGGCTTATGTAATAGTCTGAGAACTGCACGTTCTGCAGAAATTCAGTCAAGTCTTCCTGTACTTTTAAAGCACCAATCATTTAAAAGGCAAAATCAGGTTGGTGACCCACACTTATAAGCATTGCATGCAATTTATGCCATTTTCTTTCACAAACCTCAGCCATAAAAGGTCATACTGTAGCCCTGTATATTGAATATACTATATATAACATACAGTATGTGCCTTGTTTGCTTTCTGAAGTTTGGTTTCTAACATCATCTAGCATGTCTTCACAGCTTTTACAGAGATAGAGAATTTATTTTGCACTTATTTCAAGTCAACATTTGTTTGGTGATATTATTAGCTGTTATCTTGTTTGCCAAAAGGTGGGAAATACTAACAAAGGTTGCAGAGAGTTCACAGAAATTCTAATTGAAAAGTGTTTCAAATGTTGGCTTAATTTACCAAAGCACATGGCATATTGTTGTATTTTAATAATCTGTTATTGACCTACATCAACATCAATGATGAATACCAAAGAACTGCAGTCAGGGCTGCCAACCAGAAACTGTGGTGTCCAGTACAAGTGAAACAAGCAGGGAACCCGTCTCTTTTCCCCACCCTTTTCTGCCTCTACCTTTTGATGCCAACTTTTATTCCCTTGTATTTCACAATGCCTCACAACCATTATACAATACCCAGAGCATCCCAGTGACCACCATACGATACACAGAGCATACTAATGACCGCCATATTACAGTATACACATTGACAGAGTGTTATACAATACAGAGTGATCAGTGTCGGACTGGGGCTTGAAGGGCCCACCGGGGAAATGCAGTGGTAGGGGCCCATGTTTAGGCGTGTGGCTGGACTCTAGTAGAGGTGTGTCCAGCTACCATATTGGTTTGTGTATAATGTATAAATCAGTGCACAGTCTGGAACCTGATCCCTAGATGAGGAGGAGGGCCTGCAGGTAGTAGGGCTCACTGGGGGTTTCCCCTGTACCCCTGTGGATCAGTCCAACCCTGAGAGTGATAGAGCATACAGTGACTGCCATACAATAAACAGTATCAGAGCAATCCAGTGTGACCATCATATAATATACAGTGACAAAGCATCCCAGTGGTCACCATACAATAAACAGAGGATGAAAATAGTTTCCATTAATGCTGTGTTCTGTACAAAAAAGCAGCAAAAACAAACATTGCCTGGAATTTATAAACTAGTGTCCCCAAAATAATAAATCTATATACTGGTGTCCCTTAAATAATAAATCTGTAGTGTCCCAAAAATAATATATGTTAGCTGGTCTTTCTCTCACAAACTTTAGTTTTCCTGGTGAGAGGGATCTCTTACAGGATTGCCATCCATTGCTGGTCTGGACTACAATTGTCTGACCCTTTGGACTACCATTGCCAGAATAAGAAGAAATAAACATATAAGGAGTTCAATGTACTGTATAATATTCAAGGAAATCTAGTGTATTGATGGTCATTTTTATGTGAACATTGAAAATAGGATACATTCCTACTTCACTAATATATTAGCGCACTCTGGAATTGTTTTGTGTGTGTATGTATGTATGTGTATTTAATTTATATATATATATATATATATACATATATATATATATATATATATATATATATAGAAAAAAGGGGGGGAGGGTACAGCGCCACTTGTGAGGTATGATCTCAGTAAAAATAGTATAAATAATCTAAAATGAAATTAAAATTACCATGAACAAGACACACCTAACCTCAATAAAGGTGTCTGCCAAGCCCTAAAAATGCAGTGCCGATATCGCACTGCTGGACGTATGGAAAGCTGGGGAGATAGGGTTCGGCGCTCAGTGTTGTTAAGAACTGGTTAATTTAAAAGCCACAAAATATATATGTAAAAGAATATTTAATATACATGAGAGTAAAAAAATAATAATTATACAAAGTACATAAAAGACATAAAATATGGACCAAGAAAATATTAAAAGGATAAGGAGATCAACTTAGCTGCACTAACCCCCTGCTGTTTTTAAAGCTAAGTTGATCTTATCCTTTTAATATTTTCTTGGTCCATATTTTATGTCTTTTATGTACTTTGTATAATTTTTTTATTTACTCTCATGTATATTAAATATTCTTTTACATATATATTTTGTGGCTTTTAAATTTACCAGTTCTTAATCTTAACAACACTGAGCGCCGAACCCTATCTCCCCAGCTTTCCATATATTTATATATATTTATATATATATATAAAATCAGTGGTTCCCAAACTGTGTGCTGTGCCACCCTGGGGTTCCTCGGAATGCTTGCAGAGGTGTCTTGGATTGGTGGTCCAGGACTAATTTACATTCTTTATGGTCAATGTAATAGATGTAGAGATGAGGCGGCACTCCATCTGTCTTAATTTTGAAAAAAGGTTTAATGCTCAATGGCCAATGTTTCAAGGCCCTACGGCCTTTTCGTCAGGGCATGACAGAACCTATATAGAGTGTAGGATAGTATATGTAAATAGTGTATGTATGTGTGTGTATATATATATATATATATATATATATATACACAGGTTGAGTATCCCTTATCCAAAATGCTTGGGACCGGAGGTATTTTGGATATGGGATTTTTCCGCATTTTAGAATAATTGCATACCATAATGAGTGATCATGGCGATGGGACCTAAATCAAAGCACAGAATGCATTTATGTTACATATACACCTTATACACACAGCCTGAAGGTAATTTTAGACAATATTTTTTATAACTTTGTGCATTAAACGAAGTGTGTGTACATTCACACAATTGATTTTTGTTTCATATACACCTTATACACACAGCCTGAAGGTAATTTAATACAATATTTTTAATAACTTTGTGTATTAATTAAAGTTTGTGTACATTGAGCCATCAAAAAACAAAGGTTTCACTATCTCACTCTCACTCAAAAAAAGTCTGTATTTCAGAAAAGTCCGTATTTCGGAATATTTGGATATGGGATACTCAACCTGTATATATATATATTCTCCACAATGTTCAGTATTGCGCAACAGGATCTGTTGTTATCCAGAGTTAGTTTCCAATTAAGTGCAGCTTCAAATCCTCTCTATGCCACTGGAGCATTAGTAAAGACTGTTAAAAAACGGAGAGCGCACTCATAAATGTATAAAAAGTAACAACATCACAGCGTCCACGTCAGGGCGTGGCTGATTGACGTGGACGCTGTCACGTCATCCTCCGGGAACAGTGCCGGTGGTGAGACGAGCCGTGGATTTGAACATCTGAGTGGCTAAGTCGCGGTGGAATACCATTGCTGATGAATTTTAACTTCAATGTATGTAAACAGTTGTTACAAGTAAAGTTGTTACTTTTTATACATTAATGAGTGCGCTCTGCATTTTTTAACTATATATATATATAATATATATATATATATATATATATATATATTGTATATATACCAGCTGTTCTTCACATGGGATTTTCTGATTTTCAAGGTTGTAAATATAAATGAGTGTTAAAAATTTGGTAAATCTATAGAGATGTAAAATTGAGACGTCTTAATGTAAATAAATATTAATCTATGGTTCTTGGCGTTACCCGAGGAGCACCCGTAGCAGACACGATAATATGTGACAGGATCATTTTTGTAGTTTATTGAATTCTACACACTGGAGGTGCAATCCAAATTTTGACCCGATTGTCTGTTTGGGCGTTATCGTTCACGCAACGCAAGCCACACATTGGTAATGATGTCATTGTGTGAACTCCCTTTTCAACCACTTAGGGGTGGTGTATTAAAAGTCTAATTATGTAGTTTTTATAATTCCCACCAGAAGAATACCTATGTTAGATTTCAGCTTCCTAACATATCGGGAAGTAAGAGAATTAGTGATGAGTCAGCCAGTTAGTCAGTGAGGGCTTTCGCATTTAAATATATATATATATATATATATATATATATATATACACACACACACAATAGTGAATGAGTGCCGTAGTGCTAAAGGTGTGACTAGACCTAGATTGATTGGTCATCCAACACCTCAGACTCATTTTGACTCCTTAGAGTCTATTTAGACAGATACCAAATGTTCCAATGTCACACTTTTATTAAAAGTCTTATATGCATAAAATCATACACATGATAAACATGGTAACACAGTGTCCGTGTTTTGACAGAAAATCCTTCTCCTGACTTCTTGCTAGCAAGATCTGGGATCACAATTTTAAGAAAAACCCAACGCGTTTCGTCTCTAGCCGGGACTTCATCAGGGGTATATCTTCAGATGAAAAAAATGGTTTGAATATCAATAGTGTATTTACAACAAACACTTTGAGCCAGTTTAACAAGAAATGTGCTTCTTTATACATATCAATATAACCTGACTTTTTATTTGTGTTTGGGTTAGGTTCCAAGAGTGGATTCGACCCCTATTCACTTTTTTTGAGCATTCCTCCAGTGGTTCTTAATATTCACTCACTATTTTTGTGTATGATTTTTACTTTAGTTCTTGCTAACAGGGAACTTAGTTGGAGTAGCAGCCTACTAATTTGTGTCACATATTGAAAAAAAAGATGTATTAGCGCAGAAGAGTATTGTTACACTATATACATATATATATATATATATATAGACTCTTTGTGCCCGGCACTCAATCCCTCCTTCTACGATGCCCCGGTGCCCTCCAACACACGTGTGATGTATATGATATCAATGGCGGCACTCAAAGGGACTTGAAATAGCGTAAAAAAGGAGACCAAACTCCTAACAGCAAGTTAACGTTTCAGTTGTATTTTTCACAACTTTCGTCAGAACCAACAGACAGTACAATGAAAAAAACATTTATACTTACACCCCTCTACGTGCTGAATTACATTCAGGTGTGGCGTTGTGGCGGGCCAGGATGACATCATCCACTTGCGGTGCGGGCCGTTCATATCGCTCCCCGTCCGCCGCCCACAGCTTCCCCCACCTGCTGCTACCTCTCTCCTCTGCGGCCGTCGGGGACCGATGACGTGCACCGCACCACGTTGGGCCCTCTGCTCCTCCTCCCGCCGCTACGTCAGTAACCTGGCAACCAAAGAATAAACAATTGTGTGAATGCCATAACCCGTCACCACAATACAAATCAGTATACAAAAGCGCTCATCTTTAATACTTTCTTGTAACTAACACAATTTATATTTCAATGCTAGTACTTTTTACCAAAACACATATATGTTTTGGTAAAAAGTACTAGCATTGAAATATAAATTGTGTTAGTTACAAGAAAGTATTAAAGATGAGCGCTTTTGTATACTGATTTGTATTGTGGTGACGGGTTATGGCATTCACACAATTGTTTATTCTTTGGTTGCCAGGTTACTGACGTTGCGGCGGCAGGAGGAGCAGAGGACCCAACGTGGTGCGGTGCACGTCATCGGTCCCCGACGGCCGCAGAGGAGAGAGGTAGCAGCAGGTGGGGGAAGCTGTGGGCGGCGGACGGGGAGCGATATGAACGGCCCGCACCGCAAGTGGATGATGTCATCCTGGCCCGCCACAACGCCACACCTGAATGTAATTCAGCACGTAGAGGGGTGTAAGTATAAATGTTTTTTTCATTGTACTGTCTGTTGGTTCTGACGAAAGTTGTGAAAAATACAACTGAAACGTTAACTTGCTGTTAGGAATTTGGTCTCCTTTTTTACGCTATTTCAAGTCCCTTTGAGTGCCGCCATTGATATCATATATATATATATATATATATATATATATATATATATATTAACCATATCACACCTAGTGTGTTATTTTACGTGTTCATTAACCCACAATACAGTATATGTACTGTACATCATATGTACATATGTATATTTCTTCAATATAGTCCGTACAGCTTATAGGTTTAAAGGTTTTAAAAATATCCCCACTGTTTAAATTAATATATGACTTATTCTTCACTAATATATGTATTATTATTTTGAGTTATACTGTATTGATCAGACAGAAACCCTTGCATTGTTAGGTGACGGTGGGACACACATACAGTACTTGAATACCTAGGTTCCACAACACACAGTATTGTAATTTTCTTAATCTGGACATACTGTTTTGCTTTGTTTTTGTCTAATACCAGGTAGAAAAGTGAAAGGATCGCTCAGGTAGAAAGGTAAAGACGGCTTCATGAACAACTATAGATAGAGAATAATTATTTGAATAAGCAAAATTCAGCTCTGAATGACCTTTCTCATTGATGTTATTCAATGACTAATCTGCAGAAGCACCAGTCTTGTCACATTAAGCAGTGCATAGCAGCATTAGTACTGTACACCTTCAAGGTTTCTGTAATGATAAATGATTCCATTGCAGCTGCACTAGTTAGCATGCACAGTATCAAAATCCCTGAAGTCAAAATATCCCCAGCACCATATATCAATGATTGCAGTGTGGCACGGAAAACATAATAGATTTCATTCAAATAAACTGCACAATTGGGAAGAATTCACATTTTATTTAGAGATGAGGGTGGCTTTATTATTTTAGATGGGATTAGGAATTCACCATCTTTTGGGTCAATAAATAGACTGATTTGTATAGAGTCAATAGAAATGCTAAACTAGGCGCTTAAAGGCTTTTTGAGGATTTATGTGTAAATAAATGGAAAGGAGAGAAACTAGCTAGTCGGATTTAGCTCTTGGTTTGAATATATGTTTAACCCTGTGGGCACCAGAAGAATCCTTAGTGCGCAGATGACACAGCTTTGCGCATTTCACAAAAGCTACAGTATAAATAAAATTGTTACAAGACAAGGCGCAGATACCCTTAATACAGACAGATATGTTAATAAATAAAAAAATATTCCCTTTATTACCACAATGCAGAATTTTTGCTTATTACCTTTATTACCTCAGCGCAGAATTTTCGTTTGTTATAATTCTTTGCTAATAAGCTGTTTCCTGAGTATTTAATGTAGTTAGGAAGTATTTTGTATAAAAGGAAAACAAGAAAATATATAAAGGATTATTATTTTATTTTTAAATAAATACATATTTTTATAGTTGCATGTTCTAGGTCACATTTCTCCGCAGCCCCTATGTTATTTCCATGCAAATTGATAAAAGGTATGTCAAAAACCAATATTTGCTAGATTTATTAGCCTTTCCCTATTTATGAAGTTGGATGTATTTTTAAATTCCATCTGTATGTACATTATTAAACGCATTCAGTCACCTCCATTACCCGTTGTATAAATACTGAAATCTTAGCATAACCTTTACGTCCCCCTGAGACATGCCATATGTATGCAATGTTCCCATCACAGCTAAGCCAGTGCTTACTGTGGACATTACTTCTTATTCACCTTCCCTAACATGCACTAGGAATTGTTATTAAACTACTTACAAGCAGAAGCTGTAAGGTTTACCTCTTATCAAAACACCGTTATTAACCCTAATAACAACTTAGTTTAATTCTAATGAAGACACAACAACGGTACATGGCATCAAAAATTGGTCATCAATTTATTGATAACATTAAGAGAAGAAAAATGGAGCGAGGAAAAAGGGAGCAGGCAGATCTATAGCTATAGACAGGTAATATAACAGGCTCTACAACCGCAGTAGATTAATATATGTCAATGGACTGTAATCATCCAGCCCCATATAATCAAGCTAAAAGCCTTAAGGTGTGTAATCATCTATTTCCAACGTGCAAGCTAGAATGTAACATCTCCTCCATATCCACATCACGCCAATAAGGTGAGACCCATCAGGTAAGATGGTGTCGCTGGCCCCCAGACTAGAGTCCAATTGCCGTCACGCCACTGTGACACAGATTATACGTGCTGTGCACCATAAATTTTACTTGGATGATCTTCCTGTCTCCTCAGCTGTGACACAGCAAAGAGAACAGAATAAAAAAACAAGGGGAGGGAAGGTTGTCAGCAAACACAGAGACCAGAGTCCCCACATAAGGCCTAAGGCCTAGCTCCCCATTAGGCCTAGGTCCACCTCCCCCTAGCTGACTGATTGGCTAACCCCAGTAGTCACCACAGTGTCATCACGAGGAATATTTGTTCCAGACTACGAGCTTCACTTTGCGTCGGTGTTTATCCCGTGTTAAGTCTGCTAGGTCTTCTCTCAGCAAATAATTATTGGAATCACTTGGATATGCACTTCAGCATTTAATAAAATGAAATAAATCATTGTTATGCTATATAGCTCAGTTAAGTCAGTGGTACCTTAACATAATAGTTAAGTAATTTTCTACATTTTTAAAAAATCTCTCTTAGTGCATTATCTAGGAGACAAGGAGTTGACGACTATACAGTAATTGAACTGCAATCCATTTTTTAATAATTGTAACCATCAAAAAATGACACCAAGGGTCCAGTAGCGTAGCCTCTAGGTCAGAGCTCCTTATAGGCAGGTCATTTCTCTGGTCTTGCATTATTCCCAGCACTGTGGTCCTCAGGTCTGGTCTCCTTCCCTGTGCTCACATGTTAGTTCCCATCTGACTACTCCAGGCATGGAGCTCTCCTAGCAGCAGGAGCACGATTCCAGGGCAAATTTTAAAGACACAAGCAGACGTGATGACAATGCCATGCTGGCACCAAAGTTAAACAAGCCTCCCTATATAAGAACACTTTGAGTACTGCACAGGACTAGAGTATTAAGGGGCCGATTTATCACCATGTGCATCTGATGATGCGGATGTGGTGTGATAATATCGGCCAAACTCGCACTGCTATAATTGAGTACATCACATGTATTTATCAATTATCGCATGCAGGGTTAGAGCTTGCGAGAAAGCTCTGTCCCTGCGATGCCTCTTCGCAGCATCATCTGGGTATTTCTCGTAAAGAATATCCCAGACGTCCTGCTGTGCATGTGTCACTGTCCATCGCTACCACCACCTCCGGGAATCCCCCTCGTCGTGACTACCCCCACACCGCAAAAAGTACCCCCAAGTTTTATACTTACCAGTCCCAGGAGCCAGTGTCCGCTGCTCCAGGAGGCTGACGAGCGCCAGATCCTGCTTCTGTGCTGTAAAGTGTGCTGCCGTTTTGCAGCATCACTTTACTGCACAGAGGTCACAGCGCAGCACATGGAGGACCCGGCGCTCGCCAGCGATCACCAGAGCAGCGGACACCGGCTCCTGGAACAGGTAAGTATGTTTTTTTTATTTTACTCTTTTTTTTCTTATTAAAGGTGATCAGCTTGTGTGTTCACGAACCTGCTCCAAATGCCCTTAAATACATTCAGTGTTGCTATAATAAATGTGAAAACGTGTGAAAACACCCTTTCTCACATTATTTTAGTACAAATAATGTTAATACATAGGCCCCTAAGAAGTAGAGATGTGCGGCTGGCACTTTTCGTGTTTTGGTTTTGGTTCTAATTCCACTTTCATGTTTTGGTTTTGCCAAAACCACCCTTTCGTGTTTTTGTTTTTGTTTTTGTTTTGGATCTGGATGATTTTTGAAAAAAAACATAAAAACAGCTAAAATCACAGAATTTGGGGGTAATTTTGCTCCTACTGTATTATTAACCTCAATAACATTCATTTCCACTCATTTTCAGTCTATTCTGAATACCTCACACTTCACAATATTGTTTTTAGGCCTAAAAGTTGCACCAAGGTGGCTCTATGACCAAGCTAAGCGACACAAGTGAGCGGCACAAACACCTGACCCAACTAGGAGTGACACTGCAGTGTCAGACAGGATGGCACTTTTCAAAAACTAGGCCCCAAACAGCACCTCATGCAAAGATGTCGAAGAGGTGCAACGAGGTAGCTGTATGACTAAGCCAAGCGACACAAACAATTACCACTGGAATTATACATCCAAATCACTGGAATTAAATGGCAAAATCACTGGAATTAAATGGCAAAATCACTGGAATTACACTGCAAAATCACTGGAATTATACGTCCAAATCACTGGAATTATACGTCCAAATCACTGGAATTATACGTCCAAATCACTGTAATTATATGTCCAAATCGCTGGAATGAAATGGCAAAATCTCGGTATCGCCTGCCTAGTGAAGTGGAATCTAGATGAGATTTGGTTCTGGGGACACAATACCTCCATCAATTGTCTAAATCCCACTGCACTAATGGCGGATACCGGACGCATGTCTAACACCAACATAAGTGTCAAGGCCTCAGTTATGAGGGCTTCCATTGTCATGTGAAGCTGAACCACTAGTCATGAACATAGGCCAGGGCCTCAGCCGTTCCTTGCCACTCCGTGTCGTAAATGGCATATTGGCAAGTTTACGTTTCTCCTCAGACCATTTCTATTTCTTTTTTTGGGTCTTTTTACTGAACTTTGGCTTTTTGTATTTTACATGCCCTCTACTATCACATTGGGCATCGGCCTTGGCAGACGACGATGGCATTTCATCGTCTACAGGTATGTCATGGCTAGTGGCAGCAGCTTCAGCACTAGGAAGAAGTGGTTCTTGATCTTTCCCTATTTTATCCTCCAAATTTTTGTTATATAACACAATATGCGGCACAGGAATGACTGATGACCAGGACACTACCACTGGTCTGATGCAGGACAACACAGCAACACTGTAAGGGAGTTGTTTTTGTTGTTGTTGTTGTTATAATACGGCAGCAGTGGACATATAGCAGCAGCGTATACAACTGTGACTGCCTGGTCACTGGAATGACTGATGGCCAGGACACTACCACTGGTCTGAGGCAGCACAACACAGCAACACTGTAAGGGAGTAGTTGTTGTTGTTGTTGTTGTTGTTGTTGTTATAATATGGCAGCAGTGGACATATAGCAGCAGCGTATACCACTGTGACTGCCTGGTCACTGGAATGACTGATGGCCAGGACACTACCACTGGTCTGAGGCAGCACAACACAGCAACACTGTAAGGGAGTTGTTGTTGTTGTTGTTGTTGTTGTTGTTGTTGTTGTTATAATATGGCAGCAGTGGACATATAGCAGCAGCGTATACCACTGTGACTGCCTGGTCACTGGAATGACTGATGGCCAGGACACTACGACTGGTCTGATGCAGCACAACACAGCAACACTGTGACTTATTATATAGCAGCACTGGACATATAGCAGCAGAGGACACCACCACTGTGACTGATGTAGCACAACATACCACCACTGAACTGATGCAGAACAACATAGCACCACTGGACAGCACTGGACATATGGCAGCAGAGGACACCACCACTGTGACTGATGCAGCACAACACACCACCACTGAACTGATGCAGCACAACACAGCACCACTGGACAGCACTGGACATATGGCAGCAGAGTACACCACCACTGTGACTGATGCAGCACAACACACCACCACTGGACAGCACTGGACATATGGCAGCAGAGGACACAAGCACTGTGACTGGACAGATTCGGCACAAGACACGGACACTGAGAGAACGGAGACATGTCCTCTCTCTACACTCTCCAATGCCAGAGTGAAAATGGAGGGGACGCGCGGCTGCTTATATGGAATCCAAACCCCGCGAGAATCTGACAGAATTTGCCTTGTTCTGGTTTCCGAGTCAGGCAGAAAAACCCGAGCCTGGCTCGGAACCGGACTCGAATGGTGAAGTTCAGTAGGGTTCAGTTCTCTGAGAACCGAACCTGCTCATCCCTACTAAGAAGGGGTGTAAGTTCATCCCAGTCGCCCAGAGGCAAGTTGGAATTTGGTGCCCCCCAACCACCACCTTTAAAAAAAAAAGAAGAAGGGGAAAACAAATATGGTGTGGGGTCCCATCTCACAGTCCAGCATGAGTGGCCAATGCACCGATGCTTGCTGCAGCACAGGCTGAGCGGCATCAGAAGGGAGCCATCCTGTCCCCTATTGCAGATGTTAGCAGAGCTCCTAGGACAGAGCCAATTAACTCTGCAGCAGCAGGTGCGCCGCAGAGCTCCATTGGAAGAGCAGGGGTCACACTTGGATCCCGCTGTGAGCCACACAGGTGCTGCTGTACATGCAGGTGCCCCTTCAGGGCTTGGAGCCTGGGGGCAGGTGTCTCCATTGTCTCTGGGACTTATGCCCCTGCCCCAAGTCTCTTCAGTCTGCAAAATTGTTACATATATATTTATACTGTAGATTAGTTGACCTCCTGCTTACCAGATGTTGCTTTTTACTGACCCAGTTACCAGCCTGTGCCCCTGACCACTGCTTGTATTCTGCATTGAATGTCTGCTAGTGGCCCTGACCAGAGCCGGCCCTAACCAATATGATGCCCTAGGCAAGATTTTGGCTGGTGCCCCCTAGCACCACCGCTGGTTCCACCTCTGACCTTGCACCTCTTTCCCAGCACCATCACCCCTCACCCATAGCAGTCCTTATTTTGGTGTTTGTTCCCCCTATATTTTAAATATGAACAGTTTGCACATTTGGCGCACAGCCCAAAAAGGGTGTGTTTTTGCTGGCAAGGGGCATGGCCACACAATAGTAACGCCAATTCCAATTACGCCACACAGTACTGCAACTCCATTCACATTTGATCATGCAATAGTGTTCATAATTGATATTACATCCCACAGTAGTATCACTTTACCTTATAAATGTTACTACTCACAGTAGAGCCCCTTATTCACATTACATCACACCACATTGCTCTTTATTCACAATAGATGACACAGTAGTGCACTTTCTATATGCAATGCCACATAGTAGAGCACCTTATACACATAATGCCACACATAAGTAATGCATTTATACACATAATTCCACACAGTAATACCCCTTACACATATGAGACACATTATTAATGTCCTTATAAACATGATGCGCCTTACACATTATGACAACCTTTATTAATGCCCTTTTACACATAATGTCCCTTACACATAAGCCGCACATTATTAATGCCCTTATACACATAATTACACACATAGTGCCCCTACAGATTTGCTGAACATTATTAGTGCCCCTATACACATAATGACACACATACAGTAGTACCCTTTTACACATATGCCGCACATTATTAATGCCCTTATACACATAATGAAACGCATAGTGCCCCTTACACATATGTTGCACATTATTAATGCATTTTTACATGACACACATAATGCTCCTTACACATATTCCAAACACTACTGCACAACCAACCCACTCACATGCACACAGCAATCACACTGCCACTAACACTGTGACCTCTGCCTCTGCCTGGATACAGATGTGTCCTCATAAATATTGCCTCAATGCTAACATCTGGCACCTTTTTTTTTTTAGGAAAATGCATCTTATTTGCATTGCTATGTGGCTAGGATGCACAAGTAGCTTTTACTGACTAAAATGATATGCAGCATGCCTATATACTGTGTGAGACTGTGGATGTATCTGCATATGAAATGCTACACACAGAATATAGGCATGCCGCATATCATTTTAATCAGCAGAAGCTGCTGATGCCCCTAGGCATATCAAATGCCCTAGGCAATTGCCTAGTTTGCCTATACCTATGGCTGGCTCTGGCCCTGACCGTAGATATGTTTGAGTACTCTCCTGCTTACTGATTGTGTGCCATGATTGGGTTTATTACCTCTATACAGCCAAATATAGGTGGCAGCTAGGTTGGCAGACCTGCATGCTCTCAGCAGTGAAGTCAATAAGACCTTGTAGAGTTTCTTGATAAAAGCCAAGGGGTCCTCTAGACTCTGCATCAAGATGCTGCCAGCGTAAATACAGGACTGACAGCACTCAATCTGAATCCTGACAGTATACTCCAGCACATATGGATTTGGCTGACAGTCCATCTCCTATCTGCTTTACCATCTGGTTACCCAGATTTAAAAGTAAGAAAGATCCAGCAGCACGTCAGACAACAATTACAAGACTTGGCTCGCCGCTTCAGTGTGTTGCAACTCACTGTAGAAGCAGGAGTCAATCCTAATCCTACACTAGAGGCTTCACCGCCAAAAATATGGTGGGCAGTCTAACAAATGCACAGGGTTCCTTAAACAGTGCTCTATCCATTTCCAACTCCTGCTGGGAAATTTGGATCAGAGAAGGTCAAGGTGGAATTCATTATAAATAAGATGGTGAAGAGACTTCCGGTTCCGGCGCCCATGTGAGGAGAAGCTGATTGCTGCAGCTCTCCTGCACCCTCGGTAACCGGAGCACACAGCACCTCCCGCTCGCGGCTTTTCTCCGCACCTGGCGCACACTACCTGTGGGAAAGTGCTGGAGACTGGATGGAAAGGTTTCTGTCCTCCCCCATGCCCCCTAAAGCCCAGAGATCGAGGTCTAAAAAACGACCGGGGGAATCCAAGATGGCCGCCGCACCTAGCTCACAAACGAGTCTGCAGGCTGCTGCCAGCATTAAACAGGCTTCTGCAAAACACATTTCTCCCTCAGGTGAGCCTGACTGTTCCCCTGCCTCTCCAGTGACTTATGCTGATGTAGTGATGTAGTTAGGGATGCCATGGAGCCTATCATGGATGCACATGCTGCTAAAATGCAGCAGGTAGTAAAAGACCTAAAATCCCAAATCAAGCAGTTATCTAAGACTGTTCTTACAAATGAACAAAGGCTGGGGGAGACTTTTCAGGATGTTGGGGATCTTAAGCACAGATATGATGAGCTCCAGAAATCTCACTTCCAGCTGCTGAACAAGGTTGACGATCTTGAAAATAGATCGAGGATATCGAATCTTCGGGTGCTGGGGCTCCCTGAGTCACTGAAAGGTCCTGAATTGACTCTTTTTTTTACAAACGTCCCTCGTTGATTTGTTGCATATCCAAGATGAATGCACTGGCTTAGTTATCGAGAGAGCCCACAGACTGGGTCCCCACGTTCTTCACCTAATAGCAGACCACGTGTGGTTATATTTAAATGTCTGAACTTTCTCCATAAGGAGGCAATATAGACGGCATCCAGGAGGCATAGGAATTTACAATGGTAGGGAGCTCGTTTGACCATTTTCCAGGACTACTCCGCGGAGGTATCCCGGGCACGTCGGGAATTTTCCCCCCTTTGCTCCCGTTTGGTAAAGGCGAATAAAAAATTTGCTCTGCTCTTCCCTGCAAGACTACGCCTGTTTGATGGAAATTCTTTCCGGGACTTTACAAATCTTGCAGATGCAGAGGCTTATGTTTCTGAGGCATCCAAGGCAGATGACGACTCCTCTCAGGCGGATGACACCCTGGATCGGGATGGCTGAGTATTGCTCCTGGACTTCTCTGTTTACGGTTATGTCTGCCAATTTAATTATTGCTGTAGAATCTGCTGCAGGTGTTTTTTTCCCCCAAAAGAGACTTTGGTCTTATACAGCGGGCTGAACCTTTTTGCCTTGTTTTCTGTTTTAGATTTTTCTTATTCATCTGTTGTCTTTTTGTGGCTATGTAAACTTTCTAGAATGGTTATATACGCTTAGCGGAGATATCTCCCCCTACTTCTTATGTGACAGGCTGCGTTTTTCTTTTTCTGTAACATGCTCTGTGTGCTCTGATATTTTCTTGTTATTTTTCCTATGTATATTTTCATATATTATGTTGCCGAGGGTGGGTAAGGGCGCCCCCTCCCTCACTTTTTCCTCAGGTTTTCATAATTCTGGCTGGCTCATTGGCGGTCTATGACGGCCTCTGTGCTTGCTTGAACCGGTTGTTCTCGTTTTCTGAAGTTATGATTGTCCTTTGCAGGACTTTCTTTCACAATGTTAATGTTATATTTTGTGTGTTTTCTATGTTTCTGTCCCTCTTTTCTTCTCCCCCTCCCCTTCTCCTCCTTATGTGTCCACCCCGGTATGATTTGTATCCGTTTTCGGCAGCTGTAGATATCATGATTACTGCGCAGGTTTTCAGGTTTTCCCAGTTCATTTGATGCATGGCTAGTTTGAGTGTCGGCACGTGGAATGTGGGAGGGATCAACTCCCCAGCTAAACGCAGAAAGATTTTGCTCTGTCTTCGGAAGGTGGGGATGGATGTTGTTTTCATTCAGGAATCTCACCTTATGCCAAATGAGGTGGTAAAACTGAACACTATTGGTTGATCTGTGGTAGCCTCTTCCTCCTTCTCTTCTAAGGCTAGGGGAGTGATTATTTTAGCACGGCACACGGTCCCTATCTCTGTCCATGCTATTTTAGATGACACTCAGGGTCGGTATGTACTGGCAGATGTCACATTGTATGCATCCAGGTTCCTACTTTGTAATATTCATGCTCCCAATCAGTACTCTAAGCAATTTTATACGAACATGGTCACTAAGCTACTAAGCTACTCTGAAATTCCTATAATCTTGGGTGGAGATTTTAATTTATATTCTTCTCCAACCTTGGATAAATCCCCCCCCCCTCGCGCTCCCCCCTCGTTACCACGTATTGGTATCCCCTATATTTGCTCGCAGTTGTCCTTAGTGGATGTGTGGCGCGCATGCTACCCATTAGAAAGGGAATTTACATGCCTCTCAGCTGCGCACCACACGTTCTCGAGGATTGATTATCTGCTGTTATCTGACTCCTTTTTCTCAAAAGTGGCTGACTCTAAAATTGAGGATATCTGTATTTCGGACCATGCTTTATGCTGGATGAAATTGATGCTCCTCTCAGAAAAATCCCCTTTTCGCTCCTGGCACTTCCCCTCTCATTTAAGTGGCTCTCTGAAATTCCGCTCCTCATTAGATGCAGCGTGGCTGGATTATCATACGCATAATGGAGAAACTCTGAGCGAGGATCCTGCTCTTTTCTGGCAGGCGTCAAAATCAGTTATTCGGGGGCACATTATGTCCTATAGTAAAAAAAGGGATTTAGATTTAAACTCACAATATTTGGAAGCCCAGGCGGCTCTTACTCACTCTTTTCAGGAATTTAAATCCTCCCCCTCCCCTTCTACTAGGGAACGATACCTTACACAAAAAACACTGTTTGATACCCTCCTTTCTCAAATGGAAGCTAAATATTCATTTTCAAGAGACTGTGGCATTTACAGATATGGCAATAAGTCTGGCAAACTGTTATCCCGTTTGTTAAAAGGCAGACACCCTAAAGTGGTCATTCACTCTCTGCTCACCCAAGGTGGGGACAGAGTACGGACCTCGGCCGAGATTGCTGAGGTGCTACAGTCTTTTTATACCACTCTTTATGCACGTCCTGTTATTAACCAGACCCACAAGTCTAGCTTTTGGTCTTCTGCCTCAAATGTCAGAGTCGCACTGTACCTCTCTTCTTGCACCTATCACCACTGAGAAAGTTTCTTTAGCAATAGCTGGACTGAAGACTGGGAAGACTCCGGGCCCTGACGGTTTTGCCAATGACTACTATAACATTCTATCTACTAGACTGTGCGATCCTCTTTCTGTCTTATTTAATTATTTTATGCAGGGTACTCCCTTGCCCCAATATTTTAATTCCGCAGTCATAAAGGTTATCCCGAAGCCTGGCCGGGATCCTGAGTCTCCCAGTTCTTATCGTCCGATCTCCCTTCTAAACACGGATTATAAATTGTTCACTAAAATCCTCTCGAATAGACTCATATTCATAGTCCCTGATATAGTTCATACAGACCAGACTGGATTTGTCTGGGGTCGGCAATCAGTGAGCAATATCAGAAAGGTCTTGACTGTTATGCAGGCCTTTCAGCTTTCCAAACCCACTGACACTAATGTATTATTGTCACTTGATGACGAAAAGGCGTTCGACCTGGTCACCTGGGACCATCTGTATGAAACGCTTCACCGCTTTGGTGCACCTGAAGACTTTGTCTCTCTTATTTCCCGATTATATGAATCTCCCTCCACTCAAGTTTTGGGGAATGGTATCCTCTCATCCCCTTTTCTTATCCAGAGTGGCACACGTCAGGGCTGCCCCTTGTCACCTTTATTATTTGCCTTAGCTTTAGAACCCCTAGCTGTTTCCCTGAGAAATTCTCCCAGATTTACAGGCATAAAAATAATGGACACCATGGTAAAATTATCACTCTATGCTGACGACATGCTTCTATTTATTTCTCATCCTGATACGTCCATCCCTGCGATTGTCTCCCTGATTGAACAATTTGGTTCCTTTGCGGGATACAAAATTAATATATCTAAATCCGAGCTTCTCCTCCTTTCAGGAGACTCTTCCCTCTTTCCATTACACCCGGTCCTGTCCTGATTCCCAGTGGCTCGAGATAGTCTTAGATATAGGGGTTCAGATCCCTACTTCCCTCCCGGATCTATATGCGGTTAATTTTGGTCCTATTTTGTCCAAGGTGTCTAAAATCCTTACAGACTGGGCGTCTCTGCCCTTGTCTCTTATGGGTCGCGCAGAAGTTATTAAATCTGTTGTTTTTCCCAAGATTGCTTATTTTCTTCTTATGCTCCCTATTGCCCTTGTTGAGAAAGATGTCCTTTTTCTTAAACAGTGTTTCACTAGATTTCTATGGGCAGGTAAACGACCAAGAGTCCCCTACGCTAGGTTACAGCTATTACGTGAAGAGGGAGGTATGGGAATCCCGGATCCTGTTCTATTTAGTAGAGCAGCGATGTACCGGTATATCACAGACTGGCTTTGGGGCAGATCAGTATTTACGAACTTGCCACTTGAACTGGCCGTATTCCATCCTTTCTCCCCTGCTGCACTCTTACACACCCCAAACTCCCGTCTCCCATCTGAGATAAAACATAATATTTTATTTTGGCATACATATCGAGCATGGCAGGCCACTCACACTAAAGCCCAGAGAAAACCTGACACCTCTCTTCACACTACATTTTGGGGTAACCCATGTTTCCTTCCTGGCCTTGATAACGCACATTTTTTGAGTTGGAGAGAAAAGGGGATCGCAGCTATTAGAGACATATACGACCCAGGAGGCAACGCAGTGCTTTCTTTCTCTGATATCCAGATAAAATTTGGTATTTCCCACCGGGAATTTTTTATGTACCTGCAGGCTAGACACTTTGCTCAATCCCAGTCTCACCCAATGATTTCTGAGGCTACCACAGACCCGCTGCGCACCTTAATGGTGCTTACTAAAGATTGTCCTTACCATCTTAGTTACTTCAGAAACACCTTTAGGGTCTCATATAGAGACCGGTTCTGGGATTCCGCATTGTCTTCATGGTCCAGAGATATCCCCAATATGGGATCGTGCACTGAATTGTTAGATAACATTTTACCCACTTTTAGGTTCTTATACTCTGCCTCTTTGCAAGAGGTTCACTTGAAAACGCTCCAAAGGGCATATATAGCGCCTAATCAGAGGGCACACATGGTCCCAGACGACACTGGCTGTTGCATCAAATGTACTGCGCAGAGTGCCACCTTGTACCACAATATGTGGTCTTGCCGGAAAATATCTAAGTTTTGGTACAAGGTGGTCGCTTATCTCAACACAGTATTTAACTTACGGTTAATAAAACGCCCGAGGGCTTGTTTGCTACTTGATTTTAGGGAGTGGTCTCTTGGGCCTGAAGATAGGGACATTGTTCCGGTACTCTCTGTTATCCTGACAATTGCCAAGAAACAAATTCTTAATAATTGGATCAAACGTCTACCCCTTCTTTGATGGCTGTGAAACACATGACCCTCCGGATTATTTATTTTGAGAGGCGTGCTACTCTTCCTGATATTGAATTGGGGGTCAGGCGGTTTGCCAAGAAGTGGGAGAGGTATATTGATACTCTAGACCCGGATGTACAGTCGTTCATCTATAAACTTTTTGAGACCACAACGTGGTATCTATATAGACAAACCGATAGGGCCTCTTGAAAACCTAGGCCCATGTACTGTTCCTTTGGGATCCCCTGCTGTTTTCTTAGGAAATGCAATTATATTAATTTTAATACCCCATGCTGTATTTTTAGTCTGATGCCATATGGGTACTGAACCTTCTCTTTGGTTAGAATGGCTAACCATGCCTGAATTACTTCTTTAATAATTTTACTTAGGACTTCTTTGGCCGCTACTCATTCATGATATGATTATACTTGTATTGTTTTCCCCATTTGTTTCTCCCCCCCCCCCCCCCTCCTGTCTGTCTTCATAACTGACCTCTCGGGTATACTGATGTCCTGTGAATCCTCAGGATTATTGTAACTATACCGGTTTCTCTCCGGTTTTTGGTATGTCTGTATCATGAAGGTCTTCCCTGTTCTTGTATTTCTATAAAAAATCTAATAAAAATTGTTGAATTAAAAAAAAAATAAGCTGGTGAAACAAACATTAGCTTAGGCATCACTTTTATGGGAATGCAAAGATCCATTATCACAAATCACTCCGCCTTCCTGGAGACACTCAAGAGAGTTTTTGATTAATTCCAGCTGGATGGCTTCAGTTGCTACTAGTCTTCAACTATGTCAAAGAACTGCTATATAAGAACAGAATGTTATTTTGGTAATATATAGTAGGCTACACTGGGACCCCTTTGGCACCCTCCATTCTTGAAGTCTATTTAGTGGTTTTCTACTCAAGCATCACTATGTCTTCCTAAAGGAGTTATTTACAATTCAGCTTCCCTGGATTCCAGGGCAGCTGAAAATTTACTTTGCCCATAATTAGTCAAAAAGGTGGGTAAACTCCAGTATATCTTCTTGGAATTACTGGGAATAAGATATCCGAAGGCTCCATTACTGGTAAGAGACAGCCCCCTTACTCTTTAAACTGTGGCTCTCCATCATGAGGGAACAGCATTACCACAGTAGTTTCTAAACTTATTTGATTCACGGTGCTCAAGAGTATCAGAATTTTTTCCACGGCACCCCTAGGCCAAAAGTTTTCTTATTGAGAAATTAAAAAAAAAAAATCTAAAATGAAGTAAATTATGTTTATATGTCATCCTTAGGTTTAATTATGTGGTGAGGGACAAGATTTACTTCTGTTTGTACACATATTTTATGATTGGCAGCCACAAGCATTCGTTTTGTCTATTACATTGACAATAAATTGTTTGAATTGGTCCTGGACCAACAACCTGAGGCACTCCTGCAAGTGTGAAATACAAAGAAATAAGGATCAAATAAGGTATGAGGTAAAAGATAAAGGGGCAGACTAGATGGGCAAAGTGGTTCTTATCTGCCGTCAAATTCTATGTTTCTATGGTCCGCGGCTCCCCAGGGTGCCACGGCACACAGTTTAAGGAGAACTAGTAATGCAGTGGTTCTCAAAGTCATCAGCTCTATTTAGGACTGTCCTAGATCCAATGTCACTCTCCAAACTTGCATTTGGACATGGGGCAAATTCTAACCTGGGGTCCCAATTGTTAACATTGGTGTCTGAAGACCAGTAGAAATATGTTCCTCTACATATTAAAAATGCCATCCAACCACAATAAAGGGTTTTAAGCAAATGTCCCTTCACATTGGACTTGGTTCTGTGCAGTCTTGAGTGGATTGGGAACTAAAGGTTCCCATGGAAAAAGTGGCCTCATATGGGCGGCACCAAAATGAGCGGTAGCCAGAACCAACACAAAAATTGGTGGGATTAGTACATCACTACATCTGTGTGGAAGCTGTTGGTTTCAATAAGAGATGAGCGGGTTCGGTTCCCTGAGAACCGAACCCCCCCGAACTTCATTCCCCGAGTCCGGAATGAGCCCGGCTCGGGTCTTCCCGCCAGACTCGGAAACCAGAACATGGCAAAATGTCATCATCCCGCTATCGGATTCTCACGGGTTTTGGATTCCATATAAGGAGCCACGCGTCACTGCCATTTTCACTCCAGTCCTGGAGAGTGTAGCGAGAGGATGTGTCTTGTGCTGCATCAGTCCAGTCACAGTGGTGGTGTCCTCTGCTGCCATATGTCCAGTGCTGCTGTGTAAGTCCAGTCCAGTGCAGTGGTGCTGTGTTGTCCTGCATCAGTCCAGTGGTGGTGTCCCTGTGCTGCCATAAGTCCAGTGATACTGCCTTATAAGTCCAGTGGCACTGCCGTATAAGTCCAGTGGTACTGCCGTATAAGTAAAGTCAGTGATACTACCGTATAAGTCCAGTGATACTGCCGTATAAGTCAAGTCCAGTGGGCCAGGTGTTTCTACCTCACACTTGTGTCGCTTAGCTGAGCCATCCAGCGACCTTGGTGCACCTCTTTTTCGTCTTTGCATCATGTGCTGTTTGGGGACTAGTTTTTTTTAAGTGCCATCCTATCTGACACTGCAGTGCCACTCCTAGATGGGCCAGGTGTTTGTGCAACACACTTGTGTCGCTAAGCTTAGCCATCCAGCTACCTCATTGCACCTCTTTTTATTCTTTGCATGATGTGCTGTTTGGGGCCTATTTTTTAAATCTGCCATCCTGTCTGCCACTCCTAGATGGGCCAGGTGTTTGTGCCGCCCACTTGGGTCGCTTAGCTTAGTCATCCAGCGACCTTGGTGCAACCTATTGGTCTAAAAACAATATTGTGAGGTGAGAGGTGTTCAGAATAGACTGGAAATGAGTGGAAATTGATGTTATTGAGGTTAATAATACCGTAGGATCAAAATTACCCCCAAATTATGTGATTTTAGCTGTGTTTGTGTTTTTTTCAAAAATCATCCAGATCCAAAACCAAAACCCAAAAGGGTGGTTTTGGCAAAACCAATACAGATCCAAAACATGAGCGAGGACCCAGATCCAAAACCAAAACACGAAAAGTGCCCGCCGCACATCCCTAGTTTCAATACGCTTGGTAGTCTAATGGCCCCAACACTGACAGGCCTTTAACCTCCAGTGACAAACCCCAAATCTACATATTCCAAATAACACCCCCACCACCGAGACTGTACACAGATCCCAAAACATCCAGACACACAACTCATTAGCACAGAGAGACCAAACTCATTATCCAGATATCACAACTATCCTCACATCTCCCACCACCTAGATCACCTCAAAAATTGTTACACTCCCAGATAACAGCCACTCCTGACCCTTTAACAGATTTCAAACTGGTAATTACACCCTCCAAAAACTCAGACTTACAGCAATGTTACCATAGTAACCAAACCAAGCACTCAGCAATAATCAGATGGTGTTGGCCCACTCTGAATCTCCCCGGTGATTCCTATGGCAAATTCACCATGTGTGTAATTAATTTTGTTCTGGGGAAGAGTCCCCTTAGGGTCAATGTATTCACTGTCTATCCCAGAAACCCTGGCAAAGTCACAATATATTAAGGAAAACTATGAAACAGTCAGTTTGGGGTGCTTCTTTGTGAAGAAGAACTGTGGGGCTTTCATCCCTGCATCAATTTCTTCAATGCTATCACAATCAATAACAGATAGCCCCTTCCACCTTATAATTATTTGATTGCATAAAAATGGAAAAGATTTTCATAAAACTGAATCTACATGGACCATACAATTTACTTCACATTAAACCAGGAGATGATAGGAAGATTGCATTCAATTCCAGAGATGGGCATTTGAAACCTGGTCATGCCGTTTGAACTTACCAATTCCCACTCAGTCTTTTAAAGCTTAATTAAAAAAATCTTCCAAGATTCCTTTTAGAAAAATGTAGTATATTTACATGATATATTGAGCTTCCCTCTCTTCTCATTGAATCCAGGTTCAAAAAGTTATTTCTCATCTCAGGAAAGATCACTACTTTGGTAAATTTGAAAATCAATATTTGTCTTTGGTAAATGTTTAGTCAATGGATACAGATGGAGCCAGAGAAAGTAAAAGCCATTCAAGATTTGCTTTAACCCTCTGGCCTGGAAGCCACTCAACATTTCCTTGGCTTTGCTATTATAGACACTAAATTAAGTGAGATTTCTTTGTAGTTGCATTAATTACAAATCCCAGTTACTGTTTGAGCATTTAGGCCCTTACTAGCTGTTCTACCCATTCTTCCCACAGGAGTTTTGGATTTTCAAAGTTGTAAATATAAATGTGTTAAAAATTTGGTAAATCTATAGAGCTGTAAATTTCAGACCCCTTAATGTGAGTAAATAAAAATCCATGGTTCTTGGCGTTCCTCGAGGAGCATTGAGGAACATCCTTATGTCAACCGTCTATTCATCCCTTTAGGTGAGGTTTATTTAAATTCTAATTATGTGATTTTCCTATTCCCCACATGAAAAATACCTATGTTAAATTTCAGCCCTCTAACATATCCAGAAGTAAGAGAATTAGTGAGGAGTCAGTCAATAGTGCGGGCTTTCCCATTTATATATTTAGATATTCAGGTTTGTTAGCAAACTAATAGGCAAAACTATGTTGCACTGCAGGGGGGGGGGGCAGATGTAACATGTGCAGAGAGAGTTAGATTTGGGTGGGGTGTGTTTAAACTGAAATCTAACTTGCAGTGTAAAAATAAAGCCGTCAGTATTTATCATGCACAGAAATAATATAACCCACCCAAAACTAACACTCTCCACACAAGTTATATCTGCCCCACCTGCAGTACAACATGGCTTTGCCCATTAGTGTGCTTTTTTGGTTTGCTAACAAAACTGAATTACACCCTAAGGGGTCTATTTACTAAGCCTCGGATGGAGATAAAGTCGACAGAAATAAAGTACCATCCAATCGGCTCCTAACTGCCATGCCACAGGCTGGGTTTGAAAAATGGCAGTTAAGAGCTGATTGGTTAATACATTATCTCCGCTGACTTTATCTCCATCCAAGGCTTAGTAAATAGACCCCTTAATTCCTTAATGAGGGCCTTCCTTACTGTACCTATTCTAAAACAACCAGATACTTCTATACCTTTCTTTCAAGGGCTTCTTGCGGGATTAATAATAATTATTATTATTATTATTATTATTATTATTATTATTATTATTATTTTATTTATATAGCGCTCTTTCTCCAATAGGACTCAAGGTGCTTAACAGATACATAGTATAATATAGTAAAGAAAATAATGAAGTACAGAACAGC
This sequence comes from Pseudophryne corroboree, assembly GCF_028390025.1. Taxonomy (NCBI): domain Eukaryota; kingdom Metazoa; phylum Chordata; class Amphibia; order Anura; family Myobatrachidae; genus Pseudophryne; species Pseudophryne corroboree. Next base: position 1,103,073,745 of record NC_086444.1, on the reverse strand, counting down.
TTTTCATAAAACATAGAAGCATGAAGATACTAAAGGGACATTATGGAAATGCTTGAGTAAATAGGAAAGTCTTGAGTCTACTTTTGAAGGATTCTATAGTTGGGGCCTCTCGCACTGTGCGGGGAAGTGAGTTCCATAGAATCAGAGCCGCATGACTAAAAGCTCGACCCCCAGATGAATTACAGGATATTCTAGGTACTGCTAAAAGTCCTTCATATACAGATCGCAGTAATCGAGTGGGGCAGTATGGGATCAGAAGCTGCTTCAGGTACCTTTGGCCCTGGTCATGTAGTGCTATGAAACTCAGTAAGCCAATCTTGAAGATGATTCGCCATCTTACAGGCAGCCAGTGAAGGGAGTAGAGGATGGGTGTTATGTGGCTAGAAAGGGGCTGGTTGGTTAACAGCCTGGCAGCTGTGGGATTTTTTTTATTTTTTTTTTGGTTTGGAGCTTTTCTTTCTCAATGACAGCTCACTGGCAAACTCTGTCTTTGTAGAGTCTTTTCAAAAAACAAATCTGCTGAAAATAACAATGGAATCTCAGACAAGGAAGTGTTAGTCATCAAATTAGCCTTGGAGGAATGGTGCCATCTGCTAGAGGAAGCAATCCTCCCAGTGACTATTTATACAGAACACAATCTAATTATTACCTTTTAACATGGAACTAAGAATGGAAGACCAAATGCATATACATATTCCTTCAATTTTACATAGCTATATCACAGTCAGAGCCTGCAGCAGTGCACAGAAGAGGAGGTTACCCTCAAAGGACCCGACACACCAGTACCAGACACCGTGCCTTTACCCAGATGCCAAGCAGAATAGTAGGGTGTTCATAGCGCTATACCATATATTAAAAATGTGTTGAATTATCCATACAGCTTGATAAAGATCAATGTGAAATATGTATTCTAAATAGTTTAACATATATTGCATATGTTAAAATACAAATCAATTACAATGATTCAACCATAATTCACAATCAATGGAATCCAGACATATTGGAATATAGTTGTAGAATCCAATTACAAAAGTGTCACAATATTAATAAAGGTGGATCAGCCACAGTTGAGGTAGATGTAATTAGATTAGAGGAACAATGTCTGGGATAATGCTCAGTAAGCAGGGAATATTGTTACTAGCTGATGAATGGGCCTAATTCAGACCTGATCGCTAGGCTGCGTTTTCGTACAGCCTGCGATCAGGTCTGGACTGCGCATGCACCGCAATGCACAGGCACGTTGGTCCGCAGTGCCGGGGAGCGCCAGTCAGCGATAGAATGTGTGAGAAAAACGATCGCACGGGCGATCGCAAGGTGACTGACAGGAAGAGGCCATTTGTGGGTGGCAACTGACTGATTTCAGGGAGTGTCCGAAAAAACGCAGGAGGGACCAGGCGTTTGAAGGGAGGGTTTCTGACGTCAGCTCCGGCCCCGATCATTGCACTGGAAGAGGAAGTCCTGGGTTGTGCAGAGACTGCACAAACTTCTGTTTGTGCAGCTCTCCTACACATGCGACCGCACCCCTGCACAGCGATTTCCCCTTTCCCCTGTAGGCGGCGACTACCTGATCGCAGGGATTCAAATAACGCATCCTAGCGATCAGGTCTGAATTAGGCCCAATAAGCAGTACATGCAGTACTTAGCAAGATACTGACGCAGATGAATAGTGCTGACAGCTTGTAGTGCTGGAAAATGGAGAAAATGCTGCCTATTCTGGTCGAGAAGATGGGGTCTGGAATTTGGAGGTGCTGAATGCATTTCGTTGTGGTAATCTCCCGACAACTTCTTTAGAAGCCGCCCCTTGAAACGCGTTGAGGAAATGGAGAAAGGGACCTCTTGGACTACCATTGTGTGCAGGAGAAGCCTATTGCTCTTTTCCAACTGGGCATTTATTCTACTCCCTCCATCACAATCGCGCCGCTGCCGCTACTACTTCTAGGCTGACGGCGTCACACAGCGGCTCCCTGCACCAACATACCTACCTCTCAGCTTCCAGCGGCTATGTACAGTGACTCTCTACAGCTGGAGTCCGGTTCCTAGAAGCCACGCTCAGCGACCGCTTACACCGATTCACCTGGAGCCGAATCAGTGAACGAACGAACGAACCCTGCAGCTCCTTCCTATGCAATTCACATTGTTCACTGCACAGTGAAACTACCCAGTGAGCTGACCGAAGTTGTTGAATTTGGTGCATTATACAATACTTATAGACTATTGATGTGATCAAAACCTAACATCACTGCTTCCTGACCTTGTGATCGCTCAGTCGGATGAGCCATATATCTTTTCATCACGGGCTATTTATTTGGACTAGGTGTTTGAGACTGACTGAACATTCCTGAGAGTCTCCACCAATACTATCACCAGTGGTAACTATATTTGATTATACGCTTTGATTACTCACAGCACTTTGGGATTTCCAGGGATTCCCTTTATTTATGCAACTTTTATATATGTTTATCTGTCACAGATTCTTGTGACTTAGCCCATTATTTAAGATCCAATTTTTTAACAATACCTTTACGTCATTTATGTATATTCAGTTGAGGCTGGATCTATTCCAACATGCATTTGTCGGAATGGATCCGACAAGGGCTATTCAATGCCCATCTCAATTCGACTTTAAAAATGTTGAATTGAGATGAGGGACCGGAGAGGGGGGAGACCAGCGAGGAGACGGGGGACAGCCGCGGGCAGACGGGGGCCAGAAGCGCTGCAGGAGGATGTGGCACAGCCGCCAGACCTCACAGCAGTGTCCACCCGGCTCCAGCAATAGGGACCTCACTTGCTGGAGCCAGGTGGACGCTGCCATGAGCGGTGGCTGTGCCACATCCTCCTGCAGCGCTGTGCTGTAGTGCTGCTGTCTCCCATCTGCCCGCGGCTCTCCCCCATCTGCCCGTGGCTTTCCCCCCTCTCCTACTCTCAGGTCCCTCATCTCAGTTTGACTTTTTTTTAAGTCGAACTGAGATGGTCGGAAACGGGGCCAAAACCTGTTGAATTTGGCCCCGTTTCCCTCAGAAGCACGTGAATTGGCAGCTATACCGCCAATTCACGTACTATTCGACAAGTCGAATTCCCCGATTTGTTGAATAAAAAAGCTGAGGACTGAATAGGTCGGAACCCCTTCCGACCTGAAAAAGTCGAAAACTGACGTCTTTTTCGACAAGATGGCAGTTTCGACCTTAATTGAATATACCCCATTGTTGTTATTGTTTGATATTAAAATTGTGTTTTTATTAAGAATGCCTCTGTGGTTTTGAGCTCCTACCTGGTACAAATGAATATACTAGTGGTTGCTATTCTGAGGAGGTTGGCTGCCTCCTCACCAGGTGGCTGCTAATCCACAGGTGTCAATCTACACCGACCTACACAGCGCCAGCAAACCTTATAGTTTTTTTTCTTTAGAAGCATGTATGCTGTTTGCCCCAAATAATTACTACTATGGGTATTCTGACTCAATAACTAGGCTGTAAGTATAGTGTTCTTCAGACAGTTACTCTGGGTATATGTCTACATTAACCAGTACTCACACCAAGAGACCTTATCAGATAGTGTCAACTCAAAACTGCCGAGATGTGAGATGAATCCAGATGAAGGTTTATTTCAAGCTGATATTCTTGTACAAAAACAGCAGTAGGTGAAAAGATGATGTATTACCAGAGCTGGTTGGAATCTAAAATGGCTGACACACACAGAGCTGAGCACAGGATGAGGGCAGGTCTAATGACATCAGAACCTGGCTACAGGAAATCAAGAGGGACAATTTTTAACAAAATGCAAAGCTCTGCAATAAAACATGAAACACATATATCGTGGGACATGACACTCCCCGTCTGAAATCTTTAGATTTCACGATAAATCAAACATTATAGTAATGTCCTTAGGTGAAGTCCAGAACTAATCTTGCGACCTGTAAGACAAAAGAGATAACCTGTAACAATAAACAACGATAACAAGAAATAAGTTCAGTCGAAGTCTTGAAGCTTGTAATCCATAAAAGTAGGAAAATGTTGGATCAAGTTCCAAGTGATAACCCATCTTCGGATTGGGGAAGCCGCAACTTGCAAACACTTCCACCAACCCACAGTATGATCCAAATAATAAGGTGTCGATGGTATATCATAGCTGGAAGTTTGAGGTAGAATACTTCCGATGATGAGGTGAATCTAGTAGCCATGTCCTTCTTTATGTGATATCTTCCTTTGGAAGGAGAAGTACTAGTTCAGTGATTGGACGGAAGAAAACTTTGGCAGAGCCTCCTTTGGTCACTTTAACCTCTACCTTACGAATCTTTCCATCGTCGCTGGGAACAACCTTGGTGATAAGTCCCATTGGCCATTCATTGCGATGGGCCTCTTTATCCTTTAAAAGAACAAGGTCACCGATCTGGAGATTGGGTTTTGGTGAAGGTCTTGTTCCACGATGAGCTGGATTAAGGCTAGTGGTAATGTGATGCCAGTGCTCAGGAGTGGAGAAACTTCTGATGCGTTCTACTCTGTTGCTGACGTATACATAGAATTGTTTTGTTTGGTTGTGTATATAACCAAGCACGACTTTGCTATCTGTGTAGAATGTAAATGAATCAATTGGAATGTCCAGTTCATCCTTTATAACTTCAGCAATTTCTACTGTTGGCACAGCTGCACAAAGCTCGAGTCTTGGTACAGAGCGTGCAGGTTCTGGGGTTAATTTGGCTTTACCCAGGACAAATCCACAGTGTAGTTTGTTGTTGGTTTCAAAGATCCTCCGGTAGGCTACTGCGGCTATGGCTTCCATCGATGTATCTGAGAAAATGTGGATTTCTCTCCTGGTAGCAGCTGAAAGGGAGCTGGGAGTGTAACAACGTGGTATTTGGAGTTGTTCCAATATCTTCAATGACTTCTTCCACGTCTCCCACCTTTGTTGTTGCTCAATAGGTAATGGAGTGTCCCAGTCTAAGTTCACCTTGGTTAACTGTCTCAGCAACATCTTGCCATGAATGGTGACTGGAGCTACAAATCCAAGAGGATCATAGATACTGTTTATGACAGATAAAACTCCTCGTTTGGTGAAAGGTTTGTCATAGCCTGATACCTGGAATGTAAATATGTCTTGTTTAATGTCCCAGAGCAAGCCTAGGCTGCGCTGTATGGGAGGAATATCAGAACCAAGATCAAGATCTTTCAAGTTGGTAGCATGATCATCAGAAGGAAATGCTTCCATTACTTTCTGGCTGTTGGAGATAATCTTGTGGAGCCTAAGGTTTGCTACAGAAAGCATTTCTTGTGTTCTGGTGAGGAGATCGATTGCCTCTTCACTTGTGGGTAGGGATTTAAGTCCGTCATCAACGTAGAAGTTCTTTTCAACAAAATGACGAGCGTCAGATCCATAGTCCTTCTCACCTTCCTGGGCTGTTCTTCTGAGTCCATAGATTGCTACAGCAGGAGAAGGGCTGTTGCCAAATACGTGTACCTTCATCCGGTAATCTATGACTTCATTATTGACGTTGTTGTCTTTGTGCCACAGGAACCTCAGGTAGTTCCGATTGTCTTCCCTGACTATGAAGCAATGGAACATTTGCTGGATATCAGCTACTACTGCCACAGGCTCTTCTCTAAAGCGAATTAGCACTCCTATGAGGCTGTTGTTTAGGTTTGGCCCAGTAAGGAGCAGATTGTTGAGGGAGACGTCATCATACTGAGCGCTGGAATCAAAAACCACTCTAATTTGATTGGGTTTCCGTGGGTGATACACGCCAAAGGATGGAAGGTACCAGCATTCTTCTCCTTCCTTTACTGGTGGTGCAGGTTCAGCGTGATCTCTGTCGAATATGTTTTGCATGAAAGCCACAAAATGTTTTTCCATCTCTGGTTTCCTCTTTAGAGTTCGTTTTAAAGATGAAAATCTAGCAACTGCTTGCTGTAGATTGTTTGGTAGTTTAACTCTTGGAAAGCGGAAGGGTAAAGGTGCTACCCAGCTGTTGGAATCGTCTTGAGTGAAGTCTTTGTCCATTATCTTGAGAAATTCTCTATCTTCTCTCGCAGATGCTAACTTGTTGTCCTCACTTGTTGAATTGAACACTGTCGATCCGAGGCTGTCGTCCCAAGACAGGACCATGTTCATGTTATCTTGATGGTTATGCTGCGAATTACTGCTGCCCAGCTTCTCTTTCACCCAGTAGTGATGTGGGCATGGCTGAAAACAGGTGCTGCGACCATTAAGCAATATGTTTGTCTTGAATGAGGAAATATTGGTAGGCGTCTTCATCTTGTCTATACAGACATTGCCTATGATAACCCAGCCTAGATCAAGACGTTGGGCAAATGGAGCATCATTTGGTCCATTGATGTGTTGGCGTACTTTATGTACCCTGAGAATGTCTCTACCAAGCAGAAGTAAGATCTTTGCATTTTTGTCAAGGGTTGGTATTTCGTTGTATATAGGCCTTAGGTGAGTGTGATGAAGAGCGGCCTCTGGGGTAGGAATCTCCTCTTCGTTGGATGGTATCTCATTACATTCAACAAGTGTGGGTAAGGGTATCTCAAGATTGTCCTTGAGAGAAACTACAACCAGTCCACTGGCTCTTCTTCCAGATTCCTCTGTAATTCCACTACAGGTACCCAAGGTGTAGGGGTAAGCATCTCCCTTTAAGTTTAACAGATCAAAGAGTTCTGATCTTGCGAGTGATTGGTTGCTCTGGTCGTCCAAGATGGTGTACACCCTTAGAGTCTTTTCTGGCTGTCCCTTGGGGTATACTTTGACTAGACATATCTTTGCACAAGACTTGTCCCGGAGATCTTCCCCACAGACTTTAGTACATGAAGAAGATACAGTAGTAGGACTTGCTGTTTGATCTGCATTCTCCCCGCCATGCCTTGGTGCAGAGGGGAAATGTGCAGGGGGTGTAGTATTGGGTTGAGATGAGTGCAGTGCCTGCACGTGGTCCTCACAGCCGCACTCTATGCACTTAATAGCAGTTTTACAGTCTTTAGCAAAATGTTCAGTAGAAGCACAACATCTGAAACATACCCCAAAATTCTTTAGAAGTTCCTTGCGTTCCTGGAGGGGTTTCTTTCTGAAACCGATGCATTTCTTGAGGGGATGTGGCTTCTTATGAATGGGACACATGCGGTTGGGGTTTTCGATCCTATCACCTTGGTTGCTCTTGACAAGAGCTGATGCTGGTGTGGGAAGGATTTCAGTCTTTTTCACTGATACTGGACCTCTGTGGTTCTTGTAGTTAGAGCGTGGGCTGTCAAACTTAGAGGTAGGTGAACCAGGATGATTTGACTCACTGTAGGAGAAGCTTGGGTCATTCTTGGATTCCGCAATGTTCTTGACAAACTCACAGAAGTAAGAAAAGGGGGGAAAGGAGACTCGATTTTCTCTTTTATATCTTGACCCAAGTGTAGTCCACCTTTCTTGAATACCGTATGGCAGCTTGGAAACTATTGGGTTTACCCCATGAGCTGTGTCCAGGTAACTGAGGCCAGGTAAGTGAGTGTCCATTTTGGCCAGCTGGAGTTCAAAGAGTAGGTCACTGAGTTCTTGGAATTTCTCATTGTCCTTGCCGGATATTTTTGGAAAATCCTGCAGTCGTTTGAACAGAGCATTCTCTATGGCTTCAGGACTTCCAAAGCTTCGTTCTAACCTTTCCCAAGCCGCAAAGAGGCCTGCCGCAGGATTATCAATGTGGACGGATCTGAGTCTCTTGACGCGTTCTGTAGACTGTGGGCCCAGCCACGTGATCAGCAGATCTAGTTCTTCGGCAGCAGTAATACCAAGGTTATTAGTTGTGGATCTGAAGGAACATTTCCAACCTCTGTAGTTCTCAGGCTGGTCATCAAACCTAGTGAGGCTGGTCTTAATAAGTTCACGACGAACCATGAATCTTGCAAAGTCTGACATGTCTGTTTTCTCTGACTTTGGGCAAGGAATTGCTGGCTGTGTAGTGCTGTTCATATTATTTGTGGTGTTCTGGGTAAGAGACATAGGGAGATAGGGCGGTGCATAGGCATTCAACCTAAGAGCTGGTTTAAGGTCTGTAGGTCTCGCTGCATGTGGAACTGTGTGATTGCCAGGGATTTGGTGACTTACTGGCATATTGGGTTGTGACCAGGCATTTGTATATTGAGTTTGTTGAGGTGTTGGGCCTTGGTGCACTGTGGTGTGTGAAAATGGGCCAGGATGACCAAGTGATTGTGCATTGTACTGACCTTGGATGTGGCGTGTTGCATAGGGATCGGAGTCTTTTTGTTCTGGAAGGATGTCCCCTGGAAGGATGTCCGCACTGTCAGGAATGTTTGCAGCAATCAGGGGTTCACTGTTTTGACTTAGGACGTAGTCTCTTGTGCGCTTAAGAGGATCTTCCACATCCACTTCACTTGAACTGATGCTGTCTCTTTCACTTCCACTGCCAGCTTGTTCCAAAACCTTTAACCGTACCATTGCTGTGGCATACTCACATTGTTTCTCTAGAGCTTCCATTTCTGCTCTTTCACGTGCTATTCTAGATTCCATTTCTGCTCTTTCGCGTGCAAAATCGGCTTGTATTTTAGCAGTTTCTGCTTCTGCACGTGCATTTATAAGTTGTTCGCTGAGCATGGAATATTTTGAGCTTCGTGACTTAGATGATCGTTTTGAACGCCTGGTGGACACAGAAATGCGTGATGATGTTTCCAATAATTGTGCAATTCTGGCTGCTGTCTTAGACTTAACTTCTCGCAATAGACTGTCTCGATCCAAATTAAGACGATAAAAGTTTTGCAGTTCTTCTAAAGAATCCTGGCTATTGAGTTTCTTCAAAATGCCTATATATTCCTTACTTGACACTTTATAAAGTTCATATACTGAACAAAGCTGTCCTAGTGCGCCCTCTAGCGGTGACACATCACAAACAGGCTGAGAAATGGTGGACATATGACCTTGCAATTTTTGCCATAAGTTTAGCACAGTGGAAGAAAGTTCATGTTTCCTACCTTCAAGATTCTCTTTTACCTTCCATGAAGGCTTTGCAGGGCGTTTAGACTGCAGGTTGAGATCCATAACTTCTGCTTGTTCATCTTGGATAGCCGGAACTGTATTTCCTTCAGCCATGATAGTACACAGGAAAATGGATCTGAATAAAGCTAGAGTAAGTTTGTAGCTGGTTATGCTATAATGAGCTGTTATAGCTGCAAACACTGATTTCCTGTTACACTGCAGGCAAGCTTGTTATGTATTTGTATCTGCAGAAGCTGCAACTGGCTTACTGGTAGTTTTTATCAAACATCTTTTCACTATTCTGACTCAATAACTAGGCTGTAAGTATAGTGTTCTTCAGACAGTTACTCTGGGTATATGTCTACATTAACCAGTACTCACACCAAGAGACCTTATCAGATAGTGTCAACTCAAAACTGCCGAGATGTGAGATGAATCCAGATGAAGGTTTATTTCAAGCTGATATTCTTGTACAAAAACAGCAGTAGGTGAAAAGATGATGTATTACCAGAGCTGGTTGGAATCTAAAATGGCTGACACACACAGAGCTGAGCACAGGATGAGGGCAGGTCTAATGACATCAGAACCTGGCTACAGGAAATCAAGAGGGACAATTTTTAACAAAATGCAAAGCTCTGCAATAAAACATGAAACACATATATCGTGGGACATGACAATGGGGTTTGATATAGTCAAATATTTACCTTGAACCTAAGCTATATACTTATTATAGACAATGTACGCAATAGGCGCACGAGGTGCCGTAATGGTACGCACTTAGCGTAGCAGACGCTGTACCGCGAGAGCGGGATACGAGCGGCGCTAACGCTCACTGAATTACACACAGAAAACCTTGTTATCAACACACTGTAAGGGTATGCTTATGCTGTAAACCTTATTACTGTAATATTACCACAATGTAACACTGATTAACCCTTATCATATGAAAGCTGTTGGAGCGATTATGACGCTCAGAAACCCTATATAATAACTAGTAAAACACACACTCCTTGCTAAGGTTCCAACACCTTTACTAGATGATTTTAGTAAGTAAAAGGGAAAAGAAACAGTTACAGCTTATACACTACAGTCCTAACATTAATAACTAACAGAAAAACTAAACAGAAATATACACAATAGCGAACGATTGCAAATACAAATAAACAGAAAGGGAATAAATGGCAAACACTTATAGGTTAGCTAAAAGAGAATAATTGCATACATACAGAGTAACGAAATGGCCACAGAGAACTTACACACGTGGGAATGAATCGCAAGCGCAGTCCTGGACCAGGGCTCCAGCCTTCAGTGTGAAAACCTTGCAGAGTCTTGTGTGACCAAGCCTATTGCAAGCTATATTTATTTACTAACTCAAGACATACCAAAATAGACACTGTGTGCTCTCTTTCCATTGGTTAGGTGGTGGGACATGTACTGCACCGGGGATCATTGGTTAGTTCAAGAAGTGGGCGATGGCTAGGACTTGTTAGTATTCTAAATTCCTCTCTGTCTGGTTGTATTGTGGAAAGCTATTGTTTTGGATCTTCCAAACAAACTCTGTCTCTGGGCTTTGTTTACCCCACCTTCAGTTGAGACAATTGACAACTCAGCACTCATTATTCTGGAGAGAAACCTGGTCCTATTCATAAACAAAGGTGTAAGCCCTCTTCATAGAATCTCAAAGCTTAGTGTAAATAAGGCCATTGTATTCAGTCTGTGGGAAAGAAATGACTGAATTCCATTTACTTACCCTGCACTTATTTCTAATTTAATTCTGAATACAATCCATCTTATTCTCTACCCCTGCGCATAACCATGCGCAGGAACATGCGAATCCCTCCCAACTATCATAGGCACAACACCCCTTCAATACCCCACAGCTGGACACCAAACACTACCCTCCAACCTTTGTCTGAGCCCTCCCAGCATGCAAAGAGGAATCTCTCTGTCCAAGAAGTTTTAAACTTACCATACTTGCTGACATTGTTAAGGGGAATATTAACTATAATATACGCTATTTGGGTTAAATATGTCCCGATCGAGTCGCACGCTACAAGCTCACAAACTCCGCCGTATTTACACATCCCATGCGCACGAGACGCTGAAGCGTCCCTTACAAAACCTGCGGGGATGTGTACGCACGGGGGACCAGGCGACGAGCAGCATGGGCACACATTAGGGGTTAATACAAGGCATATGAATCATGATATTTTTCGACTTTGACAGTCCAGCCTTTGGCAGTCAACAATAACTGCCACTATCTAAATAATCCAAACAGAAAAATATATGTTATCATGAAATACCTCATTATGATTGGGAATAGGGAGGAGAGGAGGAGGTGGGAAATGTATGACCTAGTGAGATAGTAAAAGCATGTGTGTATGAGATCCATGTCTGAGGGGTCATGTATCATGACGTGTTCTAAATCAAGCTTCGAGGTATTGCGAAGTATACATTTGAATCCTTCTTATCCCGTATCAAGGGTCAGTGGATGGGCTGTCAAACTCTACCGAGCTCTTTTCGGCTTTTGGTTACAACAAATGGGGTGCACATTAGTTGATGATACATGAAGGGGGAGAATATGTGAGTGCTGATATATGGGTCTATATTCCCTGTCGCTTATGTGTGTCATTACCTGAAGATAGTAGAGATGAAGATAAGAAACATGCGTTATAAATGCATTCGTATAATTTTATGTGAGATTTAATATACAGTCGCCGATTGAGGTCTTGTTGGTGTCTTGTCTGGTGTCTTGTCCGGATTGTCGTATCTTTACTGTAGCTCTGCGCTTTATCAGCTAACAAAGCTTCTTCAAGTGTCCATAAAAAGAATTACAGTCTCTAAAAGCTAGTTAGGTGTCTGTGACACAGTTCATCAGTGGTCTTGTATAAAAGGTCATCAAATTCTTCTTCCAGGTGGATCTCTTGGTACCTCGGAGAAAATCAAAGGAGAAACGGGTGAAAGAAACGGTCCTTGGAATCATATCTTATCACAACATTGTCTCGATCGTTGGGTCATAAATTCACTTCAGGCAACACTTTTCCAATGTAACACAATCCCTCTGAGTTTGGGGCAAGGAACCTATACGCCTTCCTCCCACATATGAAATATGCGTCATCGGGGAGAACATATGGGACAGAATATGACATAACCATTTTACAAACCTTACATGAAAACAGTACTATCCCTAACTCTCTCATCTGTCTAGTACACGTATCAGGCTGTATGACATGTGCACAGTATCCTGGTGATACTTCTCCAACTCGCATGATCCTACTTCCTAGGGTGTACCTACACTGGAAATATTTTCCACTGTTGGCTATTTGGCGTATAAGTTCTGAGTCTAGGGGCATTCTGTCGGCTCTGTGTGAGAATGTCATGGTTTGGTTGTTCCATGACACTTCCCAATTTCCCGGCTTTCGGGGATTGGAAATGTTAAAACATATTAGGGACCTATCTACATGGTATTGATGGAGCCTCAAACTAGGAGGACTAGAAATATTAAATCTCTTGTCCACCGGTCTCCCACCCTTTAACTCAAGTACCTCATCTACCGTTAAAGGATATGGCACTAGTCCTGACTTTCTATGACCTTGAGGTACTTGTGAGCACACCCAACAGTCTGTCTGGTTTAACACTTTACCCACCAATGAGTGATAGTCACTCAATGGATGCCGGTCCATATTGATATTAAAACGGGCCTGACATTCCTTGATGCAGCCGTCCTCAACTATGTTGTCACAATTCCTACAGATACAGTTTTCTTCAGCTAACAATCCTTCACAATGTCTATTGATAACATGGCTACCAGATCGTTTTCTGATACTCGCCTTTGCTCGGTGATTGTGTTGTTCTTGGAACTCTACGCCTCCATCCTGATCATCAGATCCCATTCCAGATCCTTTCTCGACCTCACTGGTACTCTCACCGAAACAGACTGCTCTGGTCAACAACAGGGTCAACAGGAAAACACGGACTGCAGTCTCTTGGGGCGAGTCCATCTTACAGGAGGAGAAAGGGAAAGTTGTAATGGGGGTACAGAAAATAAAGGGGGAAAAAACTTGTTACGATAATTTGTCCTCTGGTCTTGTTGTTCTTCTTGCTCAGATGTCATCTCAAAGGTGCTGTCTCTCAGTCTTCCCAAAAACGAACACTCCGGTGATACAATATTCTTTCCAAATCAGCGATATTTCTGTAAGGAGCATAAAATCTTGCATTACCATTTGTCTAACTGATGTGTGACATACCATCCGTAAAACATGAAAGGACAAAAAGAGAGAGAACAATTTGAAAAGGAAAAAAAAACATTATCAGATTTTCATCAACAGGCTGTCACATCAACATGTCCACCAGTATCTCTGCATAATCTCCCCCCCCACCAGTATTTCCCCTCTCCACCCTTTGTGTCTGGCCAAACACAACGATGCTGGTAAGACATACTGGGGTTAGGTAGACCTCTGAAAAGACCAAGTAGCCATGTGACGTTTGAGTTCTGCTGGTGAAAGTTACAGATGAGAAGAAAACATATTAAAGATAAATTACAAAGTTTACCCGGCCGTCCCTGTGTCTACCAGGAACTGACCTTCCAATTACATTAACTGTAACCTCAGGCTTACTATCAAGGCTAATGATCAACTTTACTGGCTGCACATTACTGGTGCGGCCCAAGATTCTTCATATGTGATCCCTGATTACAATTTCGTGTGTCATGACTTTGCTCGTGTTCTTGTCTAGAGGGTCTGACTTTATGTGGGCTGTTACAGTTGCTGGCATAATGCCCTTCTCTTTTACAAAGATAACAAACCCTTGGCTTCCTCCATGTGCCAGTGGCCTGGGGTTTCGGTCGATTTGATGCCTCCTCTAGTGTTTGGATGCTCATCACCATTGACCGCTCTCCCTGTGCTTCCCTGATTCCTTGGATACCACGGTTATGTTGTTGTCTAGGGGGTTGATATACCTTCTGTAGATCTTTAAACATACAATCTCGTGCATAATGACCTTCCTTCTGGCAGCTATAACATCTTATCACATTCGACTTACCCACAGGGGTCTGGGGCTTCTTACCCTCCTGTGACTCCCTGTGTCTCGTGATGTTCCGATCATGATCAATAGCGGCCTCTCTCAAAGTAGCCACCAACAAACCTCGCCAACATGGTTGGGTGGTCTGTACCCTCGTCCTCAATACTTCCTTTAAACCATCCATTAATACATAAACTACTACTTTATGAGGTGCATTTGTCTGTGTATAATATACAATACCGTACTTACCTGTGGACACGACCTCACCTGACCCTCCGTTAGGGGGTTTGACTACTGCCTTTACCGATTGGTTCATGCCCACCTGGGTGTCTCGTATGATGGCTGCTGGAAAAGGTGCCGACATCGTGCTGGGCTCACTTTCTTGCTTGTAATCCTGAGGGAAGTTTAACATGGAGTGCAACTTGCACGGGTTAGAATTTGTACATTTATCAGTTTTCCTTCTATCATTATTACATTTATTACAATTATTACATTTATGACATTTACTCTTATCATTAATAATACAGTTACTAAGTGCACAATTATCATCATGTCCCAGTATATCATTCTCTGCAGCCATTTGTTCTCCAGTTGCCATGTTTTCCCTGATAAGGTGAGAACCAGCTGTGTAAGCTAATTCCCTTTGTATCTCACCTTCCTGTTGCCATAAATGTAAACAATCATAATGTCTAATCCTCTGTTTTGCAGATTTTATTAGACATATCCTTCTCCTTAAATTTTGTAACACCTCAGGACTAAAACTGCCTACTCGTGGGAACTTTTCCCCATCATGCACAGTCATTCGTTCCCACTCATTGCATAATACCTCTGCGTGTGATCCATATTTTTCACACATTATGTACCTCGCCGACCCGGCTGGGCGTGGAATAACATCAACCTGAACCTTGGTTGATCGCCCCTTACTTGAGCAACTGGCCCCCATTATTTGCAGGCGTTGCCTTCTCAGCGAACCCTTACAAAAAACCAAGTTCCCAGAGGTAAGGCGACGGTGAAAGTTTAACGAGTACCTTCACACACTCTCGCCCACGTCGACCAATATGCCCACACGCTGCTTTAGCGCTGGCGTACTCAACCTAGGGCCCCTGCAACCTGAACTTCTATTTACTGGGACATATGGGAGTTATCCGCAGAGCACTTACCCTCCCCAGTAAATATCAGTTGCTGGAGAATTCCTGAGTGATCAGCGAACCTCCCTTAAAATAAAAAAAACCTACACAAATCACGTTAGAATGTACAAATAGCGTTCATGATCCCACAGTAAATTTTAATGGGTATCAAGGTAACAAACTAATGCACACAATTACATGCGGTACAGTCGCACTTCGTATAAATAACTATTATTTATACGCCTTACGACCAGCGGAATCGATTGTTTAGGCAGCGAAACCTTCAGCCGGAGCTTTTCAAAAACAGGCCTATATGGGTCTTACCTTTTACCTTAGCGGACCTCCTGGTCGGCTATAACACTACTTGCTCTCTTTTACGTCGCCAACCCTTTCTTGGGCGCGGAATATATTTATTTAACGCGAAATGCCTCCCACGCCACCACGCGATATCACTTCACGGATGTACACACCTACGAGGCTCGATTTCTAAGGTTCACCAAAGAGAAAAAAACTTTTGCATACACACGCTCTTTCACCTCATATACTCTTTGACTTTTCTGTACAGAAAATTTTTCTTTCACTCAGGTAACACAGGCTAATCCCAGAGGAGTTGCAACAAGAGAAGGATCTTTTTAAACTAGTTTTAGGAGACTGAAATCAATTTGTGCTATTATCGCATTGCTCCCGTATCGCCTTACTAAAACAATGTTATCGTGTGATTTGTATTTAGCGGGCGCATCTGTACGCATGTAATACACGCTACCTGCGTAGGCCTTTGCGTCGCGTACGCTTGACTCGCACTTGGTGAGAGACACGTGTACACTGCCTAGATACGTCCGCAGTAACACAAGTAACACGCTTCTATAAATGTAAACGATATTTAACTATAATCACTTACCGCACATCACACAGTATTCCACTGTATCAACCTTTAATTAGGCCAGGCTATGTGCGTGCCTTACAATTACTCCCTTTAAGTATTTAATCTTACTTTTAACTAAAATAGCAACAAATTTTTCTCAGCACGTTATCAAATGCAAATGGCAAACAGGAAGGTAGATAGGTGAAAATACACAGATACACTACAATTCTAAATTAATCTAATAACATACATTGATGTGAACACACACATATAATTATAATATTACATCTCTGTACTAATCACTATTACATCTATGAGACCCATTCACTTCTCTAATTTGCATATGAATGTGCCCTTGACTGTGTGTGAGGGTGATTCTCTTCACTGCTTGGAGGGGAAAAAAAACAGTTACACAGGTTAATTTGCACTTCAATGGCTATCCTACAACCGGCAGAGAATCCTAGAATCTTGGAGGTAAAGAAACAAAAAAACAAAAAAAAACTTTGTTTTATCTGTGTATCGTTCTTAAATCAAATATTCATTTTACTATTAACTTACATTAAACCCTATCTGAACTATTTATAATTGCTTATGCATGGGTTAAATAAATGCATTGGTAACTCAAATGGTGATTTCTTTTTGACGAGGGACGGCTGATTATTCCTGAGTCAACTGAAAATCAGCCATTCAGAAAAAAACAAAAATTTTGACCTTCCCAAAATGGCCGCTGCTCCTCCCCCTTCCACATCCATGAGGGTTACACAAAATGGAGGACAGACCATGCGGCTTCTTTTGTTACAAAGAAAATCATCATACAAGCCCCTGAAGTTATTTTAGGCCTGGGTTAAAAAATAAAACTATCAAGCTATGCAGAGCGATTAAAATACTTTCAAACCTACTTAAACAGATAACAATCCAATCTGAATCAAACACAACATGACTCGCTTGAACCTTGCCCTGCAGCAATATAATCGGATATGCAGAGTACAGGTGTATGCTTGTATTGTGTGCGCATTTGGAGCCAAACAGAAATTAAAAATCGTTTAAAAAGACAATAGCGTAACGTTCTTACCTTCCGGTCCCGGATTCCACCAGCATTCCTACAAACCAAGAGAATCAGACGCAGACGCTCATCCGATCAGCACTACTGTATCCCCAACCACAAACACGGATACAGGGGATACCTTTCCGCCCTTTGCTGATCGATAAAGTCTGCCTGTTTTCGCTTGACTGCGGATATGAGGTGGACTGACGAGCCCTCAATTGATATAGTCAAATATTTACCTTGAACCTAAGCTATATACTTATTATAGATAATGTACGCAATAGGCGCACGAGGTGCCGTAATGGTACGCACTTAGCGTAGCAGACGCTGTACCGCGAGAGCGGGATACGAGCAGCGCTGACGCTCACTGAATTACACACAGAAAACCTTGTTATCAACACACTGTAAGGGTATGCTTATGCTGTAAACCTTATTACTGTAATATTACCACAATGTAACACTGATTAACCCTTATCATATGAAAGCTGTTGGAGCGATTATGACGCTCAGAAACCCTATATAATAACTAGTAAAACACACACTCCTTGCTAAGGTTCCAACACCTTTTCTAGATGATTTTAGTAAGTAAAAGGGAAAAGAAACAGTTACAGCTTATACACTACAGTCCTAACATTAATAACTAACAGAAAAACTAAACAGAAATATACACAATAGCGAACGATTGCAAATACAAATAAACAGAAAGGGAATAAATGGCAAACACTTGTAGGTTAGCTAAAAGAGAATAATTGCATACATACAGAGTAACGAAATGGCCACAGAGAACTTACACACGTGGGAATGAATCGCAAGCGCAGTCCTGGACCAGGGCTCCAGCCTTCAGTGTGAAAACCTTGCAGAGTCTTGTGTGACCAAGCCTATTGCAAGCTATATTTATTTACTAACTCAAGACATACTACAATAGACACTGTGTGCTCTCTTTCCATTGGTTAGGGGGTGGGACATGTACTGCATCGGGGATCATTGGTTAGTTCAAGAAGTGGGCGATGGCTAGGACTTGTTAGTATTCTAAATTCCTCTCTGTCTGGTTGTATTGTGGAAAGCTATTGTTTTGGATCTTCCAAACAAACTCTGTCTCTGGGCTTTGTTTACCCCACCTTCAGTTGAGACAATTGACAACTCAGCACTCATTATTCTGGAGAGAAACCTGGTCCTATTCATAAACAAAGGTGTAAGCCCTCTTCATAGAAGCTCAAAGCTTAGTGTAAATAAGGCCATTGTATTCAGTCTGTGGGAAAGAAATGACTGAATTCCATTTACTTACCCTGCACTTATTTCTAATTTAATTCTGTATACAATCCATCTTATTCTCTACCTCTGCGCATAACCATGCGCAGGAACATGCGAATCCCTCCCAACTATCATAGGCACAACACCCCTTCAATACCCCACAGCTGGACACCAAACACTACCCTCCAACCTTTGTCTGAGCCCTCCCAGCATGCAAAGAGGAATCTCTCTGTCCAAGAAGTTTTAAACTTACCATACTTGCTGACATTGTTAAGGGGAATATTAACTATAATATACGCTATTTGGGTTAAATATGTCCCGATCGAGTCGCACGCTACAAGCTCACAAACTCCGCCATATTTACACATCCCATGCGCACGAGACGCTGAAGGGTCCCTTACAAAACCTGTGGGGATGTGTACGCACGGGGGACCAGGCGACGAGCAGCATGCGCACACATTAGGGGTTAATACAAGGCATATGAATCATGATATTTTTCGACTTTGACAGGTTGTTTCAATTAGCTGTGAGGGGGTGAGCAATCGCATGGAAATACCAGCAATGGCTCCTCACATGGCCCTGGACTTACAGAAAAATCAGTGAATCCAGGGCTACCGTAAGTGCAGTCTATATCAGACTTGTAGGGTGAGTCTAATTGAAGAGACCTCTATGAGTCATCTGCTATGACTCCATTTCTTATTGTGTATCCATCACACCCACCAATGCCCACTCCCTCCAAATTGCCACAGACGAGAAGATAAAGGTTGTACATGTGTGCATGATCTTGACAAAGGGTGTACATTTTCAATGACAAGATCAATATTCAGTACTGTGCATGTTCTGTAGCCAAGCAAACGTGTCTATGATCGATTCAGAATTGTATGCTTCTTTGTCACAACTCCACTTGCAGCTGAAAGGGTGTAACTGGGTAGAGCATTTTTACGCAGTTCCACTTTTGGGAGGGTGTGAGTTCTGTAGTCCAAATTGTGAGATATGAGTTCAGACTGTTGAAAGAGTGAGCTACTGTGCAGACTCCAGTCTTCCTGTCCACCAGGGAGGCTTCATGCCCTATAGCAAGATGGCTGCCAAAATCACTGCTGAGCATGTGTAGAGGTCATCTTGTCTTTACTGTGTATAGTGACAAGAAGGAAGACAGAAGTCTCCTGCTTAGCTCCTATGGGATACATGGTTTATAATAACTACATATAAAGCAGATGCAGCTTCCTTGTATCACTACTTGTTTGTACTGTATGATATACTCTACACTAACCGGTTGGCGAGCTGTATGAAACCCTGCTCCGCTCCATAACCAGTCTACATGTAACTAGAGATGAGCGAATCGGGTTCCTTGGAATCCACGCTACTTCGAATTTCCGGAATCTGAGAGTCTTCCCGAGCCGTGGCTTGGGTTTTCCTGACAGACTCGGATTCCATTTCAAGGCCAAACCTAATCCTCCTGGCATTGGATTCTCACAAGTTTTGGATTCTATATAAGGGGCCGCGGCCAGGACTCGGCACCATTTCACTCTCAGGCACTCTGCTGTTTTGGTTGTGCTGTGTCCACTGTCCAGATGCCAGACTTACAAGTAGCTGTGCTCTGTATATAGTCAGTGTATAGGGAGGGTTGGCTACGGAATCCCGGCGGACAAAATACAGATGCTGGAATCCCAACCATCAGAATGCCGGCAGAGGGGCGAGCGAAATTCAGTGTCTGTATTTTGACCGTTGCGATTACAATTTCCTCATGAGGGCTCTTGAAGAAGAGCCTAACGCAGGGTACACATTATAAGAGCTATCTCCTGAATTAGGCTTATAAGGCTGCAGACCCCATTATTCTCAAAGGGAACATTGGTCTGACCAAGGGCGTATTAAGAGAGCAGGGAACCCATGTGCAGTCTCCATCAGGGCCCTCTTTTCTCAAGCCGACACTGCATTATTGAGTACTAGAATACTGTGCCAGCTTGTACAGCACAAACGCAGGTCTCCGGGAAAATGGCACAGCACCCATTACTGGAGAGGTATAGGAAGTATTGAAGAAATGGATGCAGCATGCACCCATTATAGCTATGCCACTGGGACTAACCCTATTTACTAAGCTCTGAAAAGTTTAGCTATTCCCATCTTGACCCTATTTAGATGACATTAGTCATTGTACTGTAGCTTACATTTTCAAAAACATATCCAATACGTGATAATACAGGTAATTTATGTAAACTCATGGAAACTATTTCCCCCAACCTAACTCTCCTCCACCCCCTTATACCTGGTGGATAAATGGGGAAAATTTAGTTTTAACTCATAATTCACTCACCTTATTCCATATTGTAATATTTAACATTGGGACAAGTCTATTTATGTTCCATGTGTTACTACGGTAATCGCATTATACTCTATTAGTTCTCAAATGTGTTAATGACATTGATTTGCATTTATATTGTGCAACTTCCTTACATAATGTATACCTAATTAAGTACCACAGTATTGCTAATAAGCGTTACTGTACACCTTTATATGTTTATTTTCCCTCCAACCTTCATAGTCTATTTCTATCTGTGCCTTATCTATTAATATCCAATAAAAAAAAATCATTGCTTAAAAAATCTATAATATATTCATTGTAAATTAATTGTAAACTAAGAATCTAACTAATACAGATAATTTGTGAAGTGTAAGAGCAAAAGATGTGCAAATTGAAATAGGAAAATATGAAACACAATGGTGTCAAAACACCTCCCCAATCTCATTCACATTTTTCACAGGAGAGAGAGGGTGAGAGAGAGAGAGAGAGAGAGAGAGAGAGGGGGGGGGGGAGGGGGGGAAGAGAGACAGAGGGGGGGGAGAGTGAGAGAGAGAGAATGAGAGAGATAACTGAGGTTGTGTTATGGTGAAACCTAGCTGGACAGTACTTTTTGCAAATAATTCCGTTTTAATAAGCGGGTCCACAAATCAATTCACAGATTTCCCAATTTTGTCATCATTTAAATTAGCCTCTCTTCCTAATAATAATAATAATAATATTATTATTATTATTATTATTATTATTATTATTATTATTATAATGAGTTACCATAATAAAAGCACTATACTATAACACCTTTTACTGTACAAATAATTCTGAAAGTAAAGAAACATGATAGCGGATTTCATTGTTATAAAAAGCAAAATCAAAGTCAATGTTTGCCTTTATTGTGTGAGCTATTTAACTTGACAGGAACATAAAGCTTTAAAGGGTATACTGGCATAGCAGTCATTTTCTAAGGCTCATTATATAATGCAATAATAAAATGCTGCGCAGATTTATGTGTGCTCAGTTGTCGTGTACTGTACTCTCACAATTATACACAGCAACAAAGGCAAAATAAAAATTAGATGTTCTTAAGATGCTGAAAAATTCTGCCTATGAATCTGTCACTCAGGAGGTTAAAAAAATAATACATTCTGCTGCTTAATTAAGTGAAAAAGCAATCTACACCACCACTAGCAAACATATGGCGAGAAGACCTTTGCTAGATTCAGTTGTCAATCTCCTTGGTTTATAAAAGGACACAAATAACAGCTTGGGTTATTTTTCCACCAGATGAGGTTTGTGCAGTTTGAAGGGAATCTTTGACTGGCCATTTGGTAGAAATGAAATCTTTTCTCAGCAATTGAACTGCTGCACCTCTGTTTCTCTATTAACAACTGTTCGGTCCTCCATACACACCGCAATGTTCATTGCTAATGAAAATAATCCAATATCTTTTAAATTACAAGCCATCTGAATAAATTAGAACTAAACGTAAGGCTTATCTTACCATTGAAGAGTGTTTCAGACCATTATACTTGATCATTTTTACCGCATTAACGCAGACTGCACGGAAATAGGTATCTAGAGTCCACCGCTAAAATGTAACAAATGCTGAAGCCAAATGGAGCTTTATTTCTGTAGAGAATAAAAATATGCCCTGCAGTGCATTCCATCCACAGTGCATATGCTTATTTTCATACAGTACCTACATACTGTTTTTTTTGAAACAACAACTGGAAAATTACTATGCTACTATATTTGCCGGGGCTGTGGGCACAGCTAAATAGGTCCACCATCATGGGGGAAAACTGCAAACATAGGACCCACTTCAGTGTTAAGAGCAATTCCATTTAAAGGGTACAAACAACTCATGTTGAAATGCAATGTGAACAACCTATTATGTGTAAAAATTACTAAAGCTCACCAAAATATCTCACACTGACTAATTAAACACCTTGTAATGATACAGAGCCCCAACCACGATCCCATGGCACTGCCGCTCTTGGCTCTCTGTGAGGTCCTCAGGTGCCCGCCAGTCTTTTGCGTCTCCTCCAGCAGTCCAAGCCGACAGCTCTCCGGAATAGATATTGCCAGCACAGCCAAATGTGCCCCACTCTTTTTTTTTTGTTTATCACCTGATCACTATTTCTCTAATGGAATTGCTCTTCTTGCTCAGCTGAGCTGATTTCAGCAGCCAATCGGAACACAGGTAACCCTACTTAAACACTTTATGGGCTACTACCAATTGCCAGTACAAAATTGCTCCTACAGATGCTCTCCTTGCTCAGCAGCACTCTGTGTCCTCTGTGTTCAGTGTTCCTGCTTCCTAGACTCCTGTATATTCACCAAGTTGTATTGAAGCAGGAAATACAATTCGATTTGAATCCACTCAGGAAGATGCCATTTAACATATGTGATAGACACTACAAATACCTTATGATACCCTTTGTCCTTTGCAATGACCCTGCAGTTTTCCAAAATTTTGTGAAGAAAATATTTTGTGATCTACTCTATGCTTGTCTGGCTTTATATCTAGACGACATCTTAATTTTCTCTGATAATCCTGGAATCCCATCATTTAAATGTTAAGGAGGTCCTCTGCCATGTTCACTCCAATAGAATTGTCTGCAAGCTAGAGAAGTGTACCTTAGAAGTATCTTCAACACTTTTTTGGGCTCTACTATATCTCAGGATCAGGTCTACAGAAGCTCTGGGCAATCATCAACTGGTATCTTCCAATGACTCTAAAGGCTGTCCAGCGATTTTTTTTTTTGGCTTTGCGAATTACCAACGATTCATCAAAGACTTCTCAACCCCTAGCCGCTCCCATTACTCTGGCACTGCAGGAATGGAGACATCTGTTAGAGGGTGCCAAATATCTGATCTCAATTCGCACAGACCATAAGAAATTGTTTTATTTAAAGATGGGCAAATGTCTATCTGAGAAATTTTTAGACTCCATGGCCTTCCTTCTGAAATCATTTTCAACAGAGGGCTGCAGTTAGTTGCCAAATTCTGGCAGGCATTGGGTTCAGTTTTTCAAGTGTATCTTAAATTTTCTTTGGCTTGTCATCCCTATTCCCCAATGGAAAGAGTAAAGCAAGACCTAAATACTTTACTCCAACTTTATGTCACCTCTTCACAGGATAATTGGTCTTACTTGCTACCCTAGGTGGAATTCTCTCACAATAACCAATTTCATTCTTCTTCTAATTCCACCCATTCTTCATCCTTTATAGATTACATCGATGAGTACCTGAATTTACTCTATTACCTTCAGCTTCAGTACCTGCTGCAGAGTCTACTCTTTGCCAGTTCACCAAAATTTGTAGAAATATTTGGAATTCTCTCATAAAGGCCTCTTTTAGATACAAAGCCTATGCTGACCACAGATGTGAGCAGCTCCTAGTGTCAAATCTGTAGATAGAGTTTGGGTCTCTACCCAGAATTTAAGACTTATGTTGCCTTCCATGAAATTTGCTCCTCCCTACATTGGTCCTCTTCCAGTTGCGCAAGTTATTAATCCTGTAGCTTACATGTTAAACCTTTCACCTTTTTTTGTGGATTCCAAATGTATTTAATATTCTCTGTTTAAACTGTTAATCCTGAACTGATTCCACTCAGCTCTTCCCAAATCTCCGAAACTCCATACTCAATGGGAAACTGAGTATGAACGAAATCATGGACTCATTTCCATCAAGGACAGCTACAGTATCTATATTTGACTGGAAACGTTATGAACCAAAGAGCGAGCCTGGAAAAATGATTCTGATATACATGCTCCACGCCTGTTCCACTCCATTCTCACCAAGTTTCCTCAAAAAACCTATAGGTGTCCAGCAGCCACCCATAGTAGGGGAGTACTTTCATGATCCAGAGTTTTAAATCCCAAAAATCACTATGGCATTGCCACTCCTGGCACTCTGTGAGGTCCACCAGTGCCCACCATTCTTCTGTGGCTTCTCCTGCAGTCTGGGATGACAGTTCTCCAGAATAGACGTTGCAGATGCCGCCACATGGGCGCTGAAATTTTTTTGCCAGTACAAAGTCGCTCCTGCAGACACCCACCTGGCTCAGCAATACTCTGTGTCCTCTGTGCTTAGTGTTCCTGCATCCTAGACTCCTGTAGCAGTAATCTCCGTCCATGGCTTTAATGAGACTGTGCAATATTTCTACTATTCTATCCAGCTCCTTTCAGCATGATGTATATTTCCAGTCCCTGCCCAGATTCAGACTGGTTTCAGTCTGTTGCATATTACCAGTCCCAGCCTGTTTTCAGCCTGTTATATTACTGGTACCAGCCCGGTTCCAAACTTGTTTCCTTTCCGGTTTCACCTGCAGCAACTTACTGGTCCAGGTACTCCTTGTATCAGAGTCTGCAGCTGTCAGCTGCAACCTGAAGCTTAGGGTCCCCTGACCAACTCTGATCTTCCTTGCATCTATGCGGAGAAACTATAAGCCTATAAGCTTCCTCCATATGGCCTCCAGCCCTAGTCTATTCCTGGGTCCCAGTCCAAGACATGAAAATTCCCCAGTTCTGACACACCTCTACGATTTGAGTTTTAAAAAAAAAATCTACAATCACATAATGGATAAACATGGTTATGGATAGCTGCATAGAACCAATCAACATATTTTATTTTGGCCATCTTCTTTAGGCATATGGCAACTGGAAGTTGGTCACAACGAGACACAGTAATTTGCTGACATCCATTCTGATAAAAGTACACTCAGATTTGTGGATAGATCAGGACAATGTGGAAATATAGAATTTTCCTAATTTTCCGGATTAGACTACAAAAGCCCTTAATGTCCTTAATCTAGTTTAAATACATGCACCTATAAACTTTTGTTTTTTTTTAATATATTTTTTTCTAAAATATCACTCCTTATAGCGTTATTTCTGCCATAAATTAATTAGGAGATTAAGGGGACATACCTACTACATATTTTCCAATCACACATTTATGGAATGTTTATTAAATTAGTTCAAATGCTGCTAGAATGTGTAAAATGCAATTGGAAGGTGCAAAAGGTGTACAGAGCAAGGCAATAGAGAAATAATGGGTAAAACAGTCATTACTGAAAGAAAAAAAAAATTAGGTTATATTTCCTGTAGTTTGATTGATGAAAAATATTTATCAATCCTGGAAGCAAGATGTGAAATTAATATAATCAATAGTACGAGCTGCAGTTTCCCTTTTAATTGAATTTAGATAATGGAAGGTTGCCTAAGTCTGATGGCACATAAGTGCCTAGTTTGTGGAAGAGAGATGTTTAATGGTTTGGTTTATTCAGTGTTAAGATCTGCATTGGAATCTTGATGGACAGGTGCTGGATGGAGGGTTCAGCCTACAGAATTGTGCGGGGGTGGTACTATAACTCTATTACTCTGTTAGTCTTTTAGTCTTTTAGTCTGTGTCTGTACGGTTTTCAATTTGCTGATAGTTTATTTTCTTTGATCTTTAGAGACCATAGTGGCACAAGAACTAGATGTGGGACACCTTCCCTTCCACAGGGTGAGGACATGGGCTTCTTCCTCAAGGTATGTCCAGTAGTACTAGGGTGGTTATTCCGAGTTGTTCGCTAGCTGTTTTCGGTCGCAGCGCAGCATTCAGGCAAAAAGGCGGCACTTATGCGTATGCGGCGACATGCACACACGCGACGTACTTTCACAACAGCCGAAGTAGTTTCACACAGGCTCTAGCGAAGCTTTTCAGTCGCACTGCTGACCGCAGAGTGATTGGCAGGAAGTGGGCGTTTCTGGGTGTCAACTGACCGTTTTCAGGGAGTGATCGTAAAAACGCAGGCTTGCCTGGAAAAACGCAGGAGTGGCTGGCCGAACGCAGGGTGTGTTTGTGACGTCAAAACAGGAACTGAATGGTCTGAAGTGATCGCAAGCGCTGAGTAGGTCTGGAGCTACTCTGAAACTGCTCAAAAATATTTTGCAGCCGCTCTGCGATCCTTTAGTTCGCACTTCTGCTAAGCTAAGATACACTTAGCGTTTGCACAGCTGCTAAAAACTGCTAGCTAGCGAACAACTTGGAATGACCACCTAAGTCTGTTGGGATGTAGTCATTAAGCCAACAATAACAATGTAGACATTTCACAATGTCATTAGGTCGACACCACAATATCAACAGCTATGATATATCGATATTGGTAAAATGTTGAAAAGCAACATGTCAACATGTGAAATACCAACAGAATGTCACGCTTATGGGTAGGTTGTGGGACATTTTGACTCATCAGTCCAGAGCACCTGCTTCCATTTTTATGCAGCACAGTTCCTATGTTTTTGTGCACAGTTTAGTCGAAACAAACCCAAGTTACTAAACTATGGATGAAAACATAGGAACTGCAGTGTAGAAAAATGGCAGCAGGTGCTCTGGACTGATAAGTAAAAATGTGAAATATTTGGCTGTAACAGAAGGCGGTTTGTTGGCTGAAGGGCTGGAGAGCGGCACAATGTTGAATATCTGCAGGCAACAGTGAAGCATGGTGGAGATTCCTTGCAAGTTTGTGGCTGCATTTCAGCAAACAGAGTTGCCGCCATGCATGAGCATTATTCCTATAGGCACGGAGATAATTGGAGGCACGGAGGTAATTGGAGGCACAGGATGCTTGGAGGCACAGGATGCTTGCAGGGACGAGGGAGCTCTGGAATCACAGCTTCCGCAGGAGAAACGAAGATACTCAGGCACCGGATCTCTGCCTGGTATCTGATTTTAAATTCCCCGCCCTAGCCTGATTGGCGGAGCAGGCAGGTGATGTCAGACCTGCTCCGCCTCCTTGCCCTCGCTTGTGATGGCGGCGTCCTTGCTTCCGGGAAGCCGCCGGAGAGCAGCGCCGACCCGCCGCTGAAGCCGGAGACCGTCAGGGGAAGAGAGGCGCCGGGCAGACCAGGCCACCCGCAGGGACAAGCGCGGTCGCCGCTGCCCGAGGTTCGTGACAAGTATGACTTGTAGTTTCACAACAGCTGGATGACCATGTGTTTGACATGCCTGCTCCAGGCGTTACACCCGGGGCTTTACCCGCGTAGATAACACAGCAGGTAATTGAATATGTCCCTATGGGAAGTAAAAACATACTCCTTATCACTTTATAAGACAGTAACATCAATCAGGTCAGGAGTTAAGGGTTCCACTGTGCCTAATGGAACCTGTAGCAGCTGCAATAGCGGCAAAAAAGTATTCAAACTTTGCTTTTATTGCCCACCTTCTAGTCACATAAATCTAGTCTTACAGGGTCCTATAAAATAAGCCAAGTGCTTTTTATAGAAAGGGAGTTGCTGAAAGAGACCGTTGTCAAACCCTTATAAAAAAAGAGAAAGACATTTATTACCGGCATAGATAGCGAACAAGCATATTTTTTTAGCATCCTTTTGCAAGAAAGGTCATTGGAGAAGGGGAAACAGCTGCATGAAATCCATCTATCAGCTCATGACACTTGTGACACTTATGGCCCATTTCAGTCAGGTTTGAAGAAAAGTCATATCATGGAATCAGACCAGGGTGGTACGTGCTGAGTGACTTCCTGATGGCAATATGTGAGATGATTGTTCAGCCTTAATATTCCCTGACCTCGGTGCAGCATTTCCTGCCATGTACTGTGGTCTCTTAATAAAATGAATTTACTACATGGCACGCAAATAAATGTAACTCGCAGTGTGGACGTCTAATGATAGGTAATGGCAAATTAAGTGTTTTCGTCTCAAAATTACATCTTTTTTACTTCTCGAGGATAAACTCTCTAGTCGTGTAGGATTTAGTGTATTTTCAGAAAACCTCTGGCATTTAGACTGGCAAATACAAAGTGATACTATTGCTCTGAAATCTTCTACGTGGATGTCAGGGATCCTTGCCACATGTAGGTGTACTAATTATACAAGATAGCAAAACAGGTGCCTCTCTCTCGCTTTTATGAGAACAATCGTCGTTTTAGTGTTATTTAGCAGATTTTAAATAGCCCTTGTTGAAAAAGCGACGCCAGAATTTCAAATGGCGTGATCAAACACTGCCCTCTACAGCTCAGATGTGGCATCAGCTGTCCTCTTGGCTCAATTAATTCAGAGACTACAAACAGTTGATGTAGTGTGATGGGGTTCATGCTGAGCAAATTCGTCTCTTGTCTGTTGTTCTCTTACAATGCTGTCAAAGTAAATACAATGTATACCACTACCCACGTATTCAGCCATATGATTTAATCATCCGCATTTGAAATGAAAGAAATGTGCATTTTCCTTCTTTGCAAAAATGGAAAAACCTGTATGTTCATATTATATTGCTTACAAGTCAAGCTTGAAAATGTAGTTCTGATTTTATACGCATACATACATATTAGCTTATGACAGAAGACAGCGATAGATCAGAGGTTGTTGGACTGTGGCTGTCCAGTTGTTGCTGAACTACAAGAACCAGCATGACTTGCCATGTCAAGTTGTCTGCTTCAATGGATCCTGAGCACCACCTGTCTTGTTACATCCTTTAAAATACAATAATTATTTTGTATATTTTAATGAGCCATTTGAATGTGCATTTATTATTTTTGATTGTAAATACTGCTGAAAGGCAATAATAGTCCAACTTAATGATATACTGTATTTTCAAATAGCCCCCAAAAGTACTATTTTCTATCGGCGTTCATGGCGGCAACAGAAAATGTTTTTCAGGGCTATTTATCAATTTAAAAAAATGCCGGGATTTACTGGACAGTTGTGTTTCCTGCTGCACATGATGACATATGCATTACACAAGTAGCATAGTCTCAGGCAGCGCAGTCTCAGGTTTACAGAGGCAGATTTGTTAAAAATGAACCCCCCATACAGCCTTTACCTTCAAAATTGTTACTTTAAAAACCCATTAATTAAAATGTATTTAAAAACAAATGCGATAAAAACGAATGTTAAAAAAATAGAAAAACTTAATTTGAAACTGCCTTTCTTACATATGGGGCAACACGTTTTGACATGCTCCAGGCACAGATTAAAAATGGGGTGGATGGGACTACAGCTCCAGGCCTCCACATAAAAATAGGCCACGTGATCAGTCATAGGTATTAAAATTGTATTTATTTTTGCCTCACAAAATGATGCCATGTTTATACTACATATTTTTGGCATACTTGCCTACTTTCCCGAAAGGAGACTCATGATAGTCCCCCATGCACCGCCAGAAGAGAGGGTGGACTTCCTATTCAAGTGGGCAGGATGGGGAGATTACTAGAATCCAGGGACGTGCAGTCAGGGGAGGCAGGGGAGGCAGTGCCTCCCCTGTCATTCCTGATTAAAAGAATACAAAGAAGATAGTTATGGCACATATTGTGTGTCATAAGTATCTTTTTTATATCATGTTAATGTTTTTACAAGTAAAATTGCTTTGTAAAAGCTTTTGTGCGGCACCGAGAACAGTGCCTCCCGCTGTGCACTGTAAGTGGGCGGAAGCAGGAGGCGGGGTCATGTAAAGGGCTGTAAAAGCCCATTGAAAATAGTAATGCAAGCGGCACCTATGTAAGTGCCGCAGAACAGCCAGGGCATTGTGATTGGGCAGCACTGACAGTGACTATATCCGGCTGTCACTGCCAGTGCTGTACGGGGGAACATCTAAACGACCTGCACAGAATGGGAGCGTCTGGAGCAGCCAGCGTCTGGTAAGTGGACGAGTCAGTGTGTGTGTGTGTGTCTGACTCGATCTGTCCCCGCGTCTCTGTCTCCTAGGCCCCGCTGTCAGTGCCCCCTGCCCGTCCGGCATTAACACCCTCGCTCTCCGTCCGCGGCGGCAGTGTAGCAACTACTGCTGCGCCGCGGCCAGTTTGTGATAGCAGCGCAGCGGAAGGCTTTCATAGCCCTCCCTGCGCCGCATACTCACTGGGACCCGGCGCCTTCTCCCCCACGTGTGATGTCACTGCCACCGCCACCGGTTTTCGGCAGTGACGGGGCATGGCCAGCGCTCTATGAGCTGCTGGCATGCCCCCCCCTCCTTCTGTCAATTGTGAACAGAAGCTGTGCGCATGAGCACAGCGTCTATTTACCGCTGCTCTGCTAAGCAGGGCAGCGAGAGACAGAGCCTCCCAACTGATCCCCCCCACCACCACCGCGGGTCACTCCGACCCACGGGTGGGAAAGCGGGACAGTCCCAAAGAAACGGGACTGTTCCGTGAAAATCGGGACAGTTGGAAGGTATGGGAACACACAGTGGCTCAGCAGTAACAGCAGCCTCTCTGCCCCACTGCAGCACAGCAACCTGCAGCATGTGCTGTGCTGCCAAGATGAGAGCTGCTGCTGCCCAGTAAGGTGGGATTGCAGGGGACCAGGGGCCTCTCCATCAGTCCCAGGCCCAAGTAATTAGTACCCGCTCCCTCCCCCTCGTCACTGACATCCTACAGAGCCACTGGAGTAACGGAGCCTGTGAGAAACCAGAGGAGAAGGAAGAGGAGGAGCAGCACCCGAGCCGGGACCTCCTGCAGGTACCGAGGCCACACTGTGGAGGGAATGAAGGCTGTACCAGGCATAGGGGGTCATTTAGAGATGATCGCAGATCGCTGCATACGCAGCCGGATCTGCGTTCATCTCTGCACATGCTCAGGGCCGTCCAGCACAAAGCAATGCTGCCCAGCATGTGTACTGCCACCTCTCAATGCATCCGCAATTACATTGCCAACACATTTGATGTAAGGTTGTGCCCTTTCTCGTGACTGACGGACACTACTGTGCGGTGTAATGTGACCAACGGACACTACCGTGCAGTGTAATGTGACTGACGGACACTACTATGCGGTGTAATGTGACTAGCGAACACTACTGTGCAGTGTAATGTGACAAACGGACACTACTGTGCAGTGTAATGTGACTAACAGACACTACTGTGCAGTGTAATGTGACTAATGCACACTACTATGCGGTGTAATGTGAGTAATGGACACTACTGTGCGGTGTAATGTGACTAACGGACACTGCTATGCGGTGTAATGTGATTAACGGACACTACTATGCGGTGTAATGTGACTAACGCACACTACTATGCGGTGTAATGTGACTAGCGAACACTACTGTGCAGTGTAATGTGACTGACGGACACTACTATGCGGTGTAATGTGACTAACGGACACTACTGTGCGGTGTAATGTGACTAACGCACACTACTATGCGGTGTAATGTGAGTAACGGACACTACTATGCGGTGTAATGTGACTAACGGACACTACTATGCTGTGTAATGTGACTAACGGACACTACTATGAGGTGTAATGTGACTATCGAACACTACTGTGCAGTGTAATGTGACTAACGGACACTACTATGCGGTGCAATGTGACTAACAGACACTACTATGCTGTGTAATGTGACTAACGGACACTACTATGTCGTGTAATGTGACTAACGGACACTACTATGCGGTTGTAATGTGACTAATGGACACTACAATGAGGTGTAATGTGACTAGCGAACACTACTGTGCAGTGTAAGGTGAATTGGTACTATTCTATGGCCCCTATATTTTTGGCGCTTCCCCCTGCTGGGGGAAGTGGCATGTGTAAAAGGGTGCTCTACCTGGCGCAAAGTGTAAAATGGAACTCTACCTGGCTCAATGTGTAAAAGGGTGCTCTATCTGGAATAATGTGTGACTGGCCAAAATGTCTAGTTACAGCTCTGAGGATGAGATCGGCCACATTTGTACAGTATTTGTAGAAAGGCGCAAAATTGATAGTTTGCAGGAGGGCGCCGTACACCCTAGCACCGGCCCTGCCGACGGCGGATGCGGCCGGCGGGTGACCCAGCGGTGGGGGGCAGTGACGGGGGAAGTGAAGTTTCTTCACTTCCCCCGTAACCCGGCTCCATAGCAGTGCAGGCAAATATGGACGATATCGTCCATATTGGCCTGCATGCACAAGCAACGGGGCACCAGCAATGAATGAGCGCGGGGCCGCACATCATTCATCGCTGGTGCCTCCACACTGAAAGATATGAACGGTATCTCGTTCATTGATGAACGAGATCGTTCATATCTTTCAGTATTCTCGCCCAGTGTGTAGGGCCCATTGGTATTACTGAACAATCTCATTTTTGCACAATTGCAATAATCACATTGTTCTGAGCTAAAAAGAAGAAGAATGGAATAAAACAATATTATTTATGCTTTTGTTGGTGCCATCTCACTACCATAACCGTTATTGCACAATTTGGGGCAAACATGAGGGAACCGCCACAAGCCTTTGATAGATGCAATGTCATTAACCAACCCTATTCCTAGTGAGAACAACTACTGCCACAGGCACAAAGGCCCTTCACCTTTTAATAAATAGAAGCCATTGTTTCAATATAAAATATAATGAATAATAATAAGATAACTGATTCATGTGCCATAAATGGAATAAGGGATATTATACTGTAAGTTGCTGCAGTCACAATGCAGCTATAGGCGTGCGTTGCTATGTGGGTTTAACAGATGGTTAAAGGACTTCAGCTCCTAATCTTCCCGGTTTGCAGAGGACATAAAGAACAGCTTGTTCACTCTTTGAAACTTGTTGTGCAGCCAAATATAAATCTATGACCAGCCAGTTGGTAGAGATGTATCTTTCTGCAGTGCAGTACTTGAACTTTTGCTCCTATAGACTATTGAGAGATGGTTACACGCCATCGAAAACACATTGATGATAGCAATCTGACATGCTGCAGAAATTGAGATTTATTGATTAATTGGTATCACAGAAGAGGCTAATTAGTACTTCTCAGAGGGGTAATGTTATTCCATCCTGCCAATTAGCCTGTCTTTCCCTCAGTTTACTGATCTGAAGAATCTTTTTTTTTTATCTGTCCACAAATTATGTACAACCAAAATTTTGCTCTACAAAAGAATTGGAGAAACAAAGCCTTATGAACCTATTTATCACAATAAGCATTTTACTGTGATTGTCATAATTTATTTACACATAAATTCTTAACGTGAAAATAAGACATTTCACAGGAATTTGGAAAAGCTCTCCTATAAGATCCAATCCCCATCAAGAATTGGAGACATGGGGATAGCTTACATTTCCTGGTTTGGATCCAGAGCAGCTCTTCTAATTAAAGATCTTCCTGAAAACTAGAGATGTGCAGCAGGCACTTTTTGTGTTTTGGTTTTGATTCTGGTTCCATGCTCGTGTTTTGGATCTGGATTGGTTTTGCCAAAACCACCCTTTTGTGTTGTGGTTTTGGATCTGGATGATTTTTGGAAAAGAAAAACGAAAAACACCTAAAATCACATAATTTGGGGGTAATTTTGATCCTACGGTATTATTAACCTCAATAACATTCATTTCCACTCATTTCCAGTCTATTCTGAATCTGAACACCTCACACCTCACAATATTGTTTTTTAGAGATGAGCGGGTTCGGTTTCTCTGAATCCGAACCCGCCCGAATTTCATGTTTTTTTTCACGGGTCCGAGCGACTCGGATCTTCCCGCCATGCTCGGTTAACCCGAGCGCGCCCGAACGTCATCATGACGCTGTCGGATTCTCGCGAGGCTCGGATTCTATCGCGAGACTCGGATTCTATATAAGGAGCCGCGCGTCGCCGCCATTTTCACACGTGCATTGAGATTGATAGGGAGAGGACGTGGCTGGCGTCCTCTCCATTTAGATTAGGGTTGAGAGAGAGAGAGAGAGATTGACCTGAGGCTGTGATACTGTAGAAGAGAGTGCAGAGTTTAGTGACTGACGACCACAGTGACCACCAGACAGTGCAGTTGTTTGTTTTATTTAATATATCCGTTCTCTGCCTGAAAAAAACGATACACACAGTGACTCAGTCACATACCATATCTGTGTGTACTGCTCAGCCCAGTGTGCTGCATCAATGTATATATATATCTGACTGTGCTCAGCTCACACAGCTTATAATTGTGGGGGAGACTGGGGAGCACTGCAGTGCCAGTTATAGGTTATAGCAGGAGCCAGGAGTACATAATATTATATTAAAATTAAACAGTGCACACTTTTGCTGCAGGAGTGCCACTGCCAGTGTGACTAGTGACCAGTGACCTGACCACCAGTATATATAATATTAGTAGTATACTATCTCTTTATCAACCAGTCTATATTAGCAGCAGACACAGTACAGTGCGGTAGTTCACGGCTGTGGCTACCTCTGTGTCGGCACTCGGCAGCCCGTCCATAATTGTATATACCACCTAACCGTGGTTTTTTTTTCTTTCTTTATAGTCATACTAGTTACGAGTATACTATCTCTTTATCAACCAGTCTATATTAGCAGCAGACACAGTACAGTGCGGTAGTTCACGGCTGTGGCTACCTCTGTGTCGGCACTCGGCAGCCCGTCCATAATTGTATATACCACCTAACCGTGGTTTTTTTTTCTTTCTTTATACATACATACTAGTTACGAGTATACTATCTCTTTATCAACCAGTCTATATTAGCAGCAGACACAGTACAGTGCGGTAGTTCACGGCTGTGGCTACCTCTGTGTCGGCACTCGGCAGCCCGTCCATAATTGTATATACCACCTAACCGTGGTTTTTTTTTCTTTCTTTATACATACATACTAGTTACGAGTATACTATCTCTTTATCAACCAGTCTATATATTAGCAGCAGACACAGTACAGTGCGGTAGTTCACGGCTGTGGCTACCTCTGTGTCGGCACTCGGCAGCCCGTCCATAATTGTATATACCACCTAACCGTGTTTTTTTTTCTTTCTTTATACATACATACTAGTTACGAGTATACTATCTCTTTATCAACCAGTCTATATATTAGCAGCAGACACAGTACAGTGCGGTAGTTCACGGCTGTGGCTACCTCTGTGTCGGCACTCGGCAGCCCGTCCATAATTGTATATACCACCTAACCGTGGTTTTTTTTTTCTTTCTTTATACATACATACTAGTTACGAGTATACTATCTCTTTATCAACCAGTCTATATATTAGCAGCAGACACAGTACAGTGCGGTAGTTCACGGCTGTGGCTACCTCTGTGTCGGCACTCGGCAGCCCGTCCATAATTGTATATACCACCTAACCGTGTTTTTTTTTTCTTTCTTTATACATACATACTAGTTACGAGTATACTATCTCTTTATCAACCAGTCTATATATTAGCAGCAGACACAGTACAGTGCGGTAGTTCACGGCTGTGGCTACCTCTGTGTCGGCACTCGGCAGCCCGTCCATAATTGTATATACCACCTAACCGTGGTTTTTTTTTCTTTCTTTATACATACATACTAGTTACGAGTATACTATCTCTTTATCAACCAGTCTATATATTAGCAGCAGACACAGTACAGTGCGGTAGTTCACGGCTGTGGCTACCTCTGTGTCGGCACTCGGCAGCCCGTCCATAATTGTATATACCACCTAACCGTGGTTTTTTTTTCTTTCTTTATACATACATACTAGTTACGACTATACTATCTCTTTATCAACCAGTCTATATATTAGCAGCAGACACAGTACAGTGCGGTAGTTCACGGCTGTGGCTACCTCTGTGTCGGCACTCGGCAGCCCGTCCATAATTGTATATACCACCTAACCGTGGTTTTTTTTTCTTTCTTTATACATACATACTAGTTACGAGTATACTATCTCTTTATCAACCAGTCTATATATTAGCAGCAGACACAGTACAGTGTGGTAGTTCACGGCTGTGGCTACCTCTGTGTCGGCACTCGGCAGCCCGTCCATAATTGTATATACCACCTAACCGTGGTTTTTTTTTCTTTCTTTATACATACATACTAGTTACGAGTATACTATCTCTTTATCAACCAGTCTATATTAGCAGCAGACACAGTACAGTGCGGTAGTTCACGGCTGTGGCTACCTCTGTGTCGGCACTCGGCAGCCCGTCCATAATTGTATATACCACCTAACCGTGGTTTTTTTTTCTTTCTTTATACATACATACTAGTTACGAGTATACTATCTCTTTACCAACCAGTCTATATATTAGCAGCAGACACAGTACAGTGCGTTAGTTCACGGCTGTGGCTACCTCTGTGTCGGCACTCGGCAGCCCGTCCATAATTGTATATACCACCTAACCGTGGTTTTTTTTTCTTCTTTATACATACATACATACTACTACGACATCTCTTTATCAACCAGTCTATATTAGCAGCAGACACAGTACAGTACGGTAGTTCACGGCTGTGGCTACCTCTGTGTCTGCACTCGGCAGGCAGTCCGTCCATAATTGTATACCACCTAACCGTGGTTTTTTTTTCTTTCTTCTTTATACATACATAGTTACATAGACATCTCTTTATCAACCAGTCTATATTAGCAGCAGACACAGTACAGTACGGTAGTTCACGGCTGTGGCTACCTCTGTGTCTGCACTCGGCAGGCAGTCCATAATTGTATACTAGTATCCATCTCCATTGTTTACCTGAGGTGCCTTTTAGTTGTGCCTATTAAAATATGGAGAACAAAAATGTTGAGGTTCCAAAATTAGGGAAAGATCAAGATCCACTTCCACCTCGTGCTGAAGCTGCTGCCACTAGTCATGGCCGAGACGATGAAATGCCAGCAACGTCGTCTGCCAAGGCCGATGCCCAATGTCATAGTACAGAGCATGTCAAATCCAAAACACCAAATATCAGAAAAAAAAGGACTCCAAAACCTAAAATAAAATTGTCGGAGGAGAAGCGTAAACTTGCCAATATGCCATTTACGACACGGAGTGGCAAGGAACGGCTGAGGCCCTGGCCTATGTTCATGGCTAGTGGTTCAGCTTCACATGAGGATGGAAGCACTCAGCCTCTCGCTAGAAAAATGAAAAGACTCAAGCTGGCAAAAGCAGCACAGCAAAGAACTGTGCATTCTTCGAAATCCCAAATCCACAAGGAGAGTCCAATTGTGTCGGTTGCGATGCCTGACCTTCCCAACACTGGACGTGAAGAGCATGCGCCTTCCACCATTTGCACGCCCCCTGCAAGTGCTGGAAGGAGCACCCGCAGTCCAGTTCCTGATAGTCAGATTGAAGATGTCAGTGTTGAAGTACACCAGGATGAGGAGGATATGGGTGTTGCTGGCGCTGGGGAGGAAATTGA
Organism: Pseudophryne corroboree; assembly: GCF_028390025.1. Classification (NCBI taxonomy): domain Eukaryota; kingdom Metazoa; phylum Chordata; class Amphibia; order Anura; family Myobatrachidae; genus Pseudophryne; species Pseudophryne corroboree. The sequence goes on along the minus strand of NC_086444.1, from coordinate 1,103,036,133 downwards.
CCAGGAGGATTCTGATGGTGAGGTGGTTTGTTTAAGTCAGGCACCCGGGGAGACACCTGTTGTCCGTGGGAGGAATATGGCCGTTGACATGCCAGGTGAAAATACCAAAAAAATCAGCTCTTCGGTGTGGAGGTATTTCACCAGAAATGCGGACAACAGGTGTCAAGCCGTGTGTTCCCTTTGTCAAGCTGTAATAAGTAGGGGTAAGGACGTTAACCACCTCGGAACATCCTCCCTTATACGTCACCTGCAGCGCATTCATAATAAGTCAGTGACAAGTTCAAAAACTTTGGGTGACAGCGGAAGCAGTCCACTGACCAGTAAATCCCTTCCTCTTGTAACCAAGCTCACGCAAACCACCCCACCAACTCCCTCAGTGTCAATTTCCTCCTTCCCCAGGAATGCCAATAGTCCTGCAGGCCATGTCACTGGCAATTCTGACGATTCCTCTCCTGTCTGGGATTCCTCCGATGCATCCTTGCGTGTAACGCCTACTGCTGCTGGCGCTGCTGTTGTTGCTGCTGGGAGTCGATGGTCATCCCAGAGGGGAAGTCGTAAGCCCACTTGTACTACTTCCAGTAAGCAATTGACTGTTCAACAGTCCTTTGCGAGGAAGATGAAATATCACAGCAGTCATCCTGCTGCAAAACGGATAACTGAGGCCTTGACAACTATGTTGGTGTTAGACGTGCGTCCGGTATCCGCCGTTAGTTCACAGGGAACTAGACAATTTATTGAGGCAGTGTGCCCCCGTTACCAAATACCATCTAGGTTCCACTTCTCTAGGCAGGCGATACCGAGAATGTACACGGACGTCAGAAAAAGACTCACCAGTGTCCTAAAAAATGCAGTTGTACCCAATGTCCACTTAACCACGGACATGTGGACAAGTGGAGCAGGGCAGGGTCAGGACTATATGACTGTGACAGCCCACTGGGTAGATGTATGGACTCCCGCCGCAAGAACAGCAGCGGCGGCACCAGTAGCAGCATCTCGCAAACGCCAACTCTTTCCTAGGCAGGCTACGCTTTGTATCACCGCTTTCCAGAATACGCACACAGCTGAAAACCTCTTACGGCAACTGAGGAAGATCATCGCGGAATGGCTTTCCCCAATTGGACTCTCCTGTGGATTTGTGGCATCGGACAACGCCAGCAATATTGTGTGTGCATTAAATATGGGCAAATTCCAGCACGTCCCATGTTTTGCACATACCTTGAATTTGGTGGTGCAGAATTTTTTAAAAAACGACAGGGGCGTGCAAGAGATGCTGTCGGTGGCCAGAAGAATTGCGGGACACTTTCGGCGTACAGGCACCACGTACAGAAGACTGGAGCACCACCAAAAACTACTGAACCTGCCCTGCCATCATCTGAAGCAAGAAGTGGTAACGAGGTGGAATTCAACCCTCTATATGCTTCAGAGGTTGGAGGAGCAGCAAAAGGCCATTCAAGCCTATACAATTGAGCACGATATAGTAGGTGGAATGCACCTGTCTCAGGCGCAGTGGAGAATGATTTCAACGTTGTGCAAGGTTCTGATGCCCTTTGAACTTGCCACACGTGAAGTCAGTTCAGACACTGCCAGCCTGAGTCAGGTCATTCCCCTCATCAGGCTTTTGCAGAAGAAGCTGGAGACATTGAAGGAGGAGCTAACACGGAGCGATTCCGCTAGGCATGTGGGACTTGTGGATGGAGCCCTTAATTCGCTTAACAAGGATTCACGGGTGGTCAATCTGTTGAAATCAGAGCACTACATTTTGGCCACCGTGCTCGATCCTAGATTTAAAGCCTACCTTGGATCTCTCTTTCCGGCAGACACAAGTCTGCTGGGGTTGAAAGACCTGCTGGTGACAAAATTGTCAAGTCAAGCGGAACGCGACCTGTCAACATCTCCTCCTTCACATTCTCCCGCAACTGGGGGTGCGAGGAAAAGGCTCAGAATTCCGAGCCCACCCGCTGGCGGTGATGCAGGGCAGTCTGGAGCGACTGCTGATGCTGACATCTGGTCCGGACTGAAGGACCTGACAACGATTACGGACATGTCGTCTACTGTCACTGCATATGATTCTCTCAACATTGATAGAATGGTGGAGGATTATATGAGTGACCGCATCCAAGTAGGCACGTCACACAGTCCGTACTTATACTGGCAGGAAAAAGAGGCAATTTGGAGGCCCTTGCACAAACTGGCTTTATTCTACCTAAGTTGCCCTCCCACAAGTGTGTACTCCGAAAGAGTGTTTAGTGCCGCCGCTCACCTTGTCAGCAATCGGCGTACGAGGTTACATCCAGAAAATGTGGAGAAGATGATGTTCATTAAAATGAATTATAATCAATTCCTCCGCGGAGACATTGACCAGCAGCAATTGCCTCCACAAAGTACACAGGGAGCTGAGATGGTGGATTCCAGTGGGGACGAATTGATAATCTGTGAGGAGGGGGATGTACACGGTGATATATCGGAGGGTGATGATGAGGTGGACATCTTGCCTCTGTAGAGCCAGTTTGTGCAAGGAGAGATTAATTGCTTCTTTTTTGGGGGGGGTCCAAACCAACCCATCATATCAGTCACAGTCGTGTGGCAGACCCTGTCACTGAAATGATGGGTTGGTTAAAGTGTGCATGTCCTGTTTTGTTTATACAACATAAGGGTGGGTGGGAGGGCCCAAGGACAATTCCATCTTGCACCTCTTTTTTCTTTTCTTTTTCTTTGCATCATGTGCTGATTGGGGAGGGTTTTTTGGAAGGGACATCCTGCGTGACACTGCAGTGCCACTCCTAAATGGGCCCGGTGTTTGTGTCGGCCACTAGGGTCGCTAATCTTACTCACACAGTCAGCTACCTCATTGCGCCTCTTTTTTTCTTTGCGTCATGTGCTATTTGGGGAGGGTTTTTTGGAAGGGACATCCTGCGTGACACTGCAGTGCCACTCCTAGATGGGCCCGGTGTTTGTGTCGGCCACTAGGGTCGCTAATCTTACTCACACAGCTACCTCATTGCGCCTCTTTTTTTCTTTGCGTCATGTGCTGTTTGGGGAGGGATTTTTGGAAGGGACATCCTGCGTGACACTGCAGTGCCACTCCTAGATGGGCCCGGTGTTTGTGTCGGCCACTAGGGTCGCTAATCTTACTCACACAGCTACCTCATTGCGCCTCTTTTTTCTTTGCGTCATGTGCTGTTTGGGGAGGGTTTTTTGGAAGGGCCATCCTGCGTGACACTGCAGTGCCACTCCTAGATGGGCCCGGTGTTTGTGTCGGCCACTAGGGTCGCTAATCTTACTCACACAGCTACCTCATTGCGCCTCTTTTTTTCTTTGCGTCATGTGCTGTTTGGGGAGGGTTTTTTGGAAGGGACATCCTGCGTGACACTGCAGTGCCACTCCTAGATGGGCCCGGTGTTTGTGTCGGCCACTAGGGTCGCTTATCTTACTCACACAGCGACCTCGGTGCAAATTTTAGGACTAAAAATAATATTGTGAGGTGTGAGGTATTCAGAATAGACTGAAAATGAGTGTAAATTATGGTTTTTGAGGTTAATAATACTTTGGGATCAAAATGACCCCCAAATTCTATGATTTAAGCTGTTTTTTAGTGTTTTTTGAAAAAAACACCCGAATCCAAAACACACCCGAATCCGACAAAAAAAATTCGGTGAGGTTTTGCCAAAACGCGTTCGAACCCAAAACACGGCCGCGGAACCGAACCCAAAACAAAAACACAAAACCCGAAAAATTTCAGGCGCTCATCTCTATTGTTTTTAGGCCAAAAGGTTGCACCGAGGTGGCTGTATGACTAAGCTAAGCGACACAAGTGTGCAGCACAAACACCTGGCCCATCTAGGAGTGGCACTGCAGTTGCAGGCAGGATGGCACTTAAAAAAACTAGGCCCCAAACAGCACATCATGCAAAGAAGAAAAAGAGGTGCAAGATGGAATTGTCCAGGACATGCACACTTTAACAAACCAATCATTTCAGCGACAGGGTCTGCCACACGACTGGGACATGCTGGAATTTGCCCAGATGTAATACACGCACAATATTGGTAGAACAGGAGAGCGTACCCCTAAACCACACACACGACAAAGCCTTTAAAATTAATTTGGATAATAATAACCCTTTCTCTTATGTCCTAGAGGATGCTGGGGTCCACATTAGTACCATGGGGTATAGACGGGTCCACCAGAAGCCATTGGCACTTTAAGGGTTTGAGAGTGTGGGCTGGCTCCTCTCTCTATGCCCCTCCTACCAGACTCAGTTTAGAAAATGTGCCCGGAGAAGCTGATCACAGCTAGGGGAGCACTCCAGAGCTTTTCTAGTAAAATTTTATTTTAGAGTTTTTTTTATTTTACAGGGAGGCTGCTGGCAACAGCCTCCCTGAAGCGTGGGACTAAGGGGGAGAGTAGTGTCCGCCCTGAAGGGTCTGAGCCACTTACTTTGCTGACAGGACACTGAGCTCCTGAGGGGTCAGATCGTTCCCCGCCGCAGGGGATCGCTCGCCACAGCAGCATGCCGCCACCCCCTTACAGAGCTGAAGAATCAGTGGCGAGTGAGGCACCAACCCCCCGAGCAAGCGGGGGGGTCGGTGTGAAGATGGCGGCAGCAGGGTAGGAGCGCAGTATTAACTGCGCTCCAGAAGGCTCAGCGGTACATGGTGGGGCGCTGTGAGGGGCGCCCTGAGCCAGCGCTACACCCTACACTGGTCCAAAAGCCTGTCGGGTCCCCAGGTCTCAGCCAGCACTCAATCCTCAGGCCAGTATAATCCTATGAAGAGCAGGAAGACAGCGCCATTTTGGGGGCAGAGCTACTCCTCAGAGCGGACCCAGCAGCATTTAGCGCCATTTTCCTGCCTGCACAGCGCTGATCAGGAGAAACAGGTCCCTCCACAGCAACTCCAGCTATCTGTAAATGGTACCAGGGGGTTGTAGAAGGGGGGGGGGGGCTGCAATACGACTATGTATCCTATTAAGGTGCACAGTCAGCGCTGAAAAGGGGTCTCTCTTTGGTTAGAAGCACTGTGTGTGGGTTGGCTCCAATCTCTGTGTCTTTCTTGCCATTCTTGGGGGGGGAAACTCTGTCTGCCCTCCCCTGTGTGTGTGTGGTGTGTTTGGTGGTCTCCTTAAGCTATGTCCAGGGACACTGTGTCACATGCTGCGGAGGATATGTCCTCCCAGGATGATCCCATTCCATGTAATCAGGATAGCACTGGTTTAGCACAGATTCAAGCAAGGGAACCTGAATGGTTTTCCTCTATCAAATCTTCGATTTCTCAGATTTCAGACAAGGTTGCAAGTAATTAATCTGCAACCCAGGTATTACAGAACTCTATGGCAGTATGGCCCGATTCTGGTACCTCAGGACGCTCCGCTATATACCCCCACAAACGTGCGCTTGTTCATGTCACGCAAGATGACACGGATACCGATTCTGACACCACAGACGGTAATGGGGATGTGTTGCGGGGGTCTGCCTTTCTTGCAAAGGGGGTGCAATTGATGATAGAGGCTATCAGGGATGTGTTGAATATTAATGATACCACACCTGAGCAGGTTGAGGAGGCTTTTTTCACTGAAAATAAGAAAGCCTCGCTAACCTTCTCTGCGTCAAAGGAATTAAATGCTATATTTGAGAAAGCATGGGAAAACCCTGAGAAAAAATTCCAGATCCCTAAAAGGGTCCAGGTGGCGTTCCCTTTCCCTGAGGAGGATAGAAAAAAATGGGAATACCCGCCAATTTTTGACGCATCTGTGTCCAGACTCTCACAAAAGGTGGTTTTGCCTGTTCCGTGATCTACCGCCTTAAAGGAGCCGGCTGATCGCAAAATTGATAATACACTTAAATCAATATACACCGCTACGGGGGCCATATTACATCCCACTATTGCTAGTGCATGGATTGCAAAAGCTATAGTAAAGTGGTCAGGCACCTTACTTGAGGATTTGGATACGATGGATAAAAGTGATGTTGAATTGTTTTTGCGTAACATTCACGATTCAGCAGGTTTTATGGTAGAATCCATGGCTGCGGGAATCTCTTCCATGTCTGTTTCAGCTCGTCTGGGACTGTGGATGCGGCAGTGGTCGGCCGACACGGAATCCAGGAGTCCCTACCCAACACAGGTCAGGCTCTCTTTGGGGAAGCTTTGGATGCGTGGATATCCATGGCTACAGTATATAAGTCTCCGTTTCTTCCCTCATCTGCACCTGCTTAGAAGAAATCCTTTTCTTCATCAGCATCACAGTCCTTTCGGCCTAACAAGCCTAGAAAGGTCAAACCGTCCAATACCTTCTTTAGGGGAGGTCAAGTTAAAGCCAGGAAACCTGGTGCCACAGGTTCCCAGGAACAAAAGCCTGTTTCAGGTACCCCAAAGTCCTCCGCATGACGGTGAACCGCGTGGCCTGGAGGTGGGGCCAGTGGGAGGCAGACTCAGACAGTTCAGTCACGTCTGGGTATCGTACGGCCTGGATCCCTGGGTGATAGATATTGTGTCCCAGGGTTACAGGCTGGAATTTCAAAATCTCCCTCACTGATTTTCAAATCAGGCTTGCCAGTTCTAATGGCAGACAGAACTTTCCTACAAGAGGCTGTCCAGAAGTTGGTGGAGGCACAGGTCATTGTGCCAGTTCCTCCTCATCTGCAAACCACAGGTTACTATTCAAACCTTTTCATGGTACTGAAACCGGATGGTTTGGTCAGGCCCATTCTGAACCTAACATCACTAAACCCCTTTCTAAAGGAGTTCAAGTTCAAAGTGGAGTCTCTCCAGGCGGTGATATCAGGTTTGGAAGAGGGGGAATTCCTGGTGTCCCTGGATATCAAGGATGCGTACCTCTACATTCCGATTTGGCCGCCGCATCAGGCTTATCTCCGTTTCGCATTACTGGACTGTCATTTCCAGTTCCAGGCCCTGCCATTCGGCCTCTCAACAGCACCAAGGGTGTTCACCAAGGTGATGGCAGAGATGAAGGTTCTCCTCCGCAAACAAGGGGTGAACATCATTCCATATCTGGACAATCTGCTAATAAAGGTATCGTTCAAGGAGAGGCTGTTGTAGTCCATTGTTCTCACAACCCAACTACTCAGACTCCACGGTTGGATTCTGAACCTTCCCAAATCATATTTGGAACCAACCCAGAGGTTGTCCTTTCTGGGGATGATCCTCGACACAGAAGTGCAGAGGGTGTTTCTCCCGCAGGAAAAGGCATTGGTGATACAAACAATGGTCCGGGATGTCCTGAAGCCAGCCCGGGTGTCGGTTCATCAATGCATCGCCTTTTGGGAAAGATGGTGACCTCTTTCGAGGCTCTCCAGTACGGGAGGTTCCATGCTCAGGCCTTCCAACTGGATCTCCTGGACAAGTGGTCAGGTTCTCATCTCCACATGCACCAGAGAATTCGTTTGTCGCCAAAGGCCAGGATTTCACTCCTCTGGTGGCTCCAATTGCCTCACCTTCTAGAGGGCCGCAGGTTCAGGATTCAGGACTGGGTCCTTCTAACCACAGATGAGAGTCTCCGGGGCTGGGGCGCAGTCACTCAGGGGGAAACCTTCCAAGGAAGGTGGTCAAGTCTGGAGGCCGGCCTACTGATCAACCTCCTGGAACTAAGAGACGTCTACAACGGTCTTCTTCAGGTGGCCCATCTTGTAAAAAAATAGGGCCATTCAAGTACAGTCGGACAATGTAACAACGGTGGCTTACATAAACCGACAGGGCGGAACGAGGAGCAGAGCTGCAATGGCAGAGGTAACAAGAATCATCCTCTGGGCAGAAAGACACGAGTTGGCGCTCTCAGCAATCTTCATTCTGGGACTGGAAAACTGGGAAGCAGACTTCCTCAGCAGACACAATCTCCATCCAGGGGAGTGGGGTCTCCATCCGGAGGTGTTCAAGGAAATAATAGACCTTTGGGGGTTGCCCCAAATAGACATGATGGCCTCTCCTCTCAACAAAAAGCTTCAACGCTATTGTTCCAGGTCGAGGGACCCACAAGCAGTGGCAGTGGACGCCCTGGTGTCTCTGTGGGTGTTCCTGTCGGTGTATGTGTTTCCACCACTTCCACTCATTCCAAGAGTTCTAAAGCTCGTAAAGGAGGACAAGAGTTCAAGCGATCCTCATTGCTCCAGACTGGCAAAGGCGGGCTTGGTACGTGGACCTTCTGAATCTCTTGCAGGAAAAGCCGAGGCCTCTTCCTCTTCGAAGGACCTGCTCCAGCAGGGGCCGTTCACTTATCAAGACTTACCACGGCTACGTTTGCTGGCATGGAAGTTGAGCGTCTGATACTTGCTCGGAAGGGCATTCCGAAGAAGGTCATTTCTACCCTGATACAGGCTAGGAAAGGGGTAATGTCTAAACATTACCATCGATGAAATATGTCTTTTGGTGTGAATCCAGGAAACTTCCTGTGGTGGAGTTTCAACTGGGACGTTTTCTCCTCTTCCTGCAAGCAGGTGTGGATATGGCCTGCGGTTGGGATCTGTGAAGGTCCAGATTTCGGCCCTGTCCATTTTCTTCCAGAAACAATTGGCTGCCCTCCCTGAGGTTCACACCTTTTTGAAGGGAGTTCTGCACATCCAACCTCCCTTTGTACAGCCTACGGCGCCTTGGGACCTTAACGTGGTGTTGCAGTTTCTCCAGTCAGACTGGTTTGAGCCTCTACAGGAGGTTGAGGTCAAATTTCTTACCTAGAAGACTGTCACGTTGTTGGCCTTAGCTTCTGCTAGACGTGTGTCAGAATTGGGGTTTTTGTCCTGTAAAAGCCCTTACTTGATCTTCCACAAAGATAGAGTTGAGCTCAGAAAACGTCACCAGTTTCTTCCGAAGGTTGTGTCGGCATTTCATATCAACCAACCTATTGTGGTGCCAGTGGCTGACTCCTCAATTTCATCAAAGTCCTTGGATGTTGTAAGGGCTTTGAAAATCTATGTGAAGAGGACTGCACGTCACAGGAAATCGGACTCTCTGTTTGTTCTGTATGATCCCAAGAAAATTGGGTGTCCTGCTTCAAAGCAGACTATATCTCGCTGGATTAGATTCAGAATCCAGCATGCGTATTCTACGGCAGGATTGCCGTGTCCAAAATCTGTTAAGGCCCACTCTACTCGTAAGGTGGGGTCTTCCTGGGTGGCTGCCCGGGGTGTCTCGGCATTACAACTTTGCCGAGCGGCAACTTGGTCTGGGTCGAACACCTTTGCTAAGTTCTACAAGTTCGATACTTTGGCCTCTGATGATCTGAAGTTCAGTCAATCAGTTCTGCAGGAGCCTCCGCGCACTCCCTCCCATTCTGGGAGCTTTGGTACATCCCCATGGAACTAATGTGGACCCCAGCATCCTCTAGGTCGTAAGAGAAAAAAGGATTTTGATTACCTACCGGTAAATCTTTTTCCCGTAGTCCGTAGAGGATGTCGACCTCATCCTTCGATTCCTCACCCCTTTCAGTGTGTACATCCTCTTCCTCACAGGGTATTAATTCGTCCCCACTGGAATCTACCATCACAGGTCCCTGTGTACTTTCTGGAGGCAATTGCTGGTCAAGGTCTTCCCGGAGGAATTTAATCATTCATTTTGATGAACATCATCTTCTCCACATTTTGTGGAAGGAACCTCCTACGCCGATCGCTGACAAGGTTACCGGCTGCACTAAACACTCTTTCAGAGTACACACTGGAGGGGGGACAACTTAGGTAAAACAAAGCCAGTTTGTGCAAGGGCATCCAAATTGCCTTTTTGTTCCTGCCAGTATATATACGGACTGTCTGACATGCCTACTTGGATGCTGTCACTCATATAATCCTCCACCATTCTTTCAATGGTAACAGAATCATATGCAGTGACAGTAGACATGTCAGTAATCGTTGGCAGGTCCTTCAGTTCAGACCAGATGTCAGCACTTGCTCCTGACTGCCCTGCATTACCGCCAGTGGGTGGGCTAGGAAATCTTATCCTTTTCCTTGCAGCCCCTGTTGCAGGAGAAAATGAAGGAGGAGCTGTTGATGGGTCACGTTCCGCTTGAGTTGACAATTTTCGCACCAGCAGGTCTTTGAACCTCTGCAGACTTGTGTCTGCCGGAAAGAGAGATACAACGTAGGCTTTAAACCTAGGATCGAGCAGGGTGGCCAAAATGTAGTTCACTGATTTCAACAGACTGACCACCCTTGAATCCTGGCAAAGCGAATGAAGGGCTCCATCCACAAGTCCAAATACTTTGCGGAATTGCTCCATCTTAGCTCCTCCTTCAATTTCTCCAGCTGCTTCTGCAAAAGCCTGATGAGGGGAATGACCTGACTCAAGCTGGCAGTGTCTGAACTGACTTCACGTGTGGCAAGTTCAAAGGGTTGGAGAACCTTGCACAAGATGGAAATCATCCACTGTGCTTGAGTCAGGTACATTCCCCCCTCCCTTTGCCTATATCGTAGGTGGATGTATAGGCTTGAATGGCCTTTTGCTGCTCCTCCATACTCTGAAGCATATAGAGTGTTGAATTCCACCTCGTTACCACTTCTTTCTTCAGGTGATGGCAGGGCAAGTTCAGGAGTGTTTGCTGGTGCTCCAGTCTTCAGCACGCGGTGGCTGAATGTCGAAAGTGGCCTGCAATTTTTCGGGCCACTAACAGCATCTCCTGCATGCCCCTGTCATTTTAAAAAAAATTCTACCCCACCAAATTAATTGTATGTGTAAAACATGGGACGTGCTGGAATTTGCCCAGATGTATATTGGTGGCGTTGTCCGATATCACAAATCCCCAGGAGAGTCTAATTGGGGTAAGCCATTGTGCAATGATATCCCTCAGTTTCCGTAAGAGGTTGTCAGCGGTGTACCTTTTACAGAAAGCGGTGATTATTAGTGTAGCCTGGTAAGGAACGAGTTGGCATTTGCGAGATGCTGCTACTGGTGCCGCTGCTGTTGTTGATGCGGGACGCAATACATCTACCCAGTGGGCTGTCACAGTCATATAGTCCTTAATCTGCCCTGTTCCACTTGTCCACATGTCCATGGTTAAGTGGACAGTGGGTACAACTGCATTTTTAAGGACACTGAGGAAACTTTTTCTGACGTCTCTGTACATTCTCGGTATCGCCTGCCTAGTGAAGTGGAACCTATATGGGATGTGGTACCAGGGGGACACTACCTCCATCAATTTTCTAAGTCCCACTGAACTAATGGTGGATACTGGATGCACATCTAACACCAACATAGCTGTCAAGGCCTCAGTTATCCGCTTTGCAACAGGATGACTGCTGTCATATTTCATCTTCCTCACAAAGGATTGTTAGACAGTCAATTGCTTACTGGAAGTAGTACAAGTGGTCTTCCGACTTCCCCTCTGGGATGACGATTGACTCCCAGCAGCAGCAACAGCAGCAGTAGGCGTACCACTCAAGGATCCTCCGGAGGAGTCCTGGTTAGGAGAGGACTCCTCAGTCTTGCCAGTGACATGGCCTGCAGGACTACTGATGTTCCTGACTGAGGAGGAAGTTGACGTTGAGTTAGTTGGTGGTGTGGCTTGCAGGAGCTTGGGTACAAGAGGAAGAAGGGATTTAGGTGTCAGTGGACTGCTTATGCTCTTACCCAAAGTTTCACAACTTGATACTGACCCCTAATGAATTCACTGCAAGTGATGTACAGATTGACAGAGGCAACACACGGCTTGACACCTGTTGTCCGGATTTGTGAAGAAATAAATCCACACCGAAGAAGTGGCTTTTTTGGTATTTTGCCCAGGCATCACAATGAGCTTACTTATCCCACGGACAACAGGTGTCTTCCCCGGTGCCTGATTTAAACATATCATATCACCATCAGAATCCTCATCGTCAACTTCCTCCTCAGCGCGAGCAACACAAATATCCTCATCCTGATGTACTTCAACAGTGACATCTTCAATTTGAATATCAGAAACTGGACTGTGGGTGCTACTTCCAGCACTTGCAGAGGGCGTGCAAATGGTGGAAGGAGCCACCTCTTCCCGTCCAGTGTTGAGAATGTCAGGCATTGCAACCGCCGACACACTTGGACTCTCCTTGGGGATTTGTGATACCATCTTAGAACGCACAGTTAGTTCTTTGCTGTGCTTTGCCAGCTTAACTCTTATAATTTTTCTAGTGGGAGGATGAGGGCTTCCATCGTCATGTGAAGCTGAACCACTAGTCATGAACATAGGCCAGGGCCTTAGCCGTTCCTTGCCACTCCGTGTCGTAAATGGCATATTGGCAAGTTTACGTTTCTCCTCAGACCATTTCAATTTATTTTTTGGTGTCTTTTTACTGAACGTTGGCTTTTTGGATTTTACATGCCCTCTACTATCACATTGGGCATCGGCCTTGGCAGACGACGTTGATGGCATTTCATCGTCTATGTCATGACTATTGGCAGCAGCTTCAGCACTAGGAGGAAGTGGCTCTTGAACTTTCCCTATTTAATCCTCCAAATTTTTGTTCTCCATTATTTTTCTGGCGTTATATAACAATATGAGGTACAGGAGAGCATACCTCTACACCACACAGGGCAAACCCTGTGAAAATTACTTGGTTTAAATATTAATAACCCCTTTATTTGGAGTAAATAATATACAACATAGGACATTACCCCTGAACTTATATGGCAGCACCACTGGACTGGACATATACGACAGGATCACTAGACTTAAATGGCAGTAACACTGGACTTATATGGCAGTACCACTGGACTGGATTTATACGGCAGTATCACTGGACTTATACGCCAGTACCACTGTAATTATACGGCAGTATCACTGTAATTATACGGCAGTACCACTGGACTTATACGGCAGTACCACTGGACTGGATTTATACTGCAGTATTACTGGACCTATATGCCAGTACCACTGGAATTATACGACAGTATCACTGGAATTTTATGGCAGTATCACTGGAATTATACGGCAGTACCACTGGACTGTATTTATACGGCAGTATCACTGGACTTATACGCCAGTACCACTGGAATTATATGGCAGTATCACTGGAATTATATGCAGTACCACTGGACATATACAGCAGTATCACTGAACTGGATTTATACACCAGTACTACTGTATTTATACAGCAGTACCACTGGAATTATATGGCAGTATCACTGGAATTATACGGCAGTACCACTGGACTTATTCGGCAGTACCACTGGACTGGATTTATATGGCAGTATCACTGGACTTATACACCAGTACCACTGGATTTATACGGCAGTACCAGTGGACATATACGGCAGTATCGCTGGATTTATACGGCAGTACTGCTTGACATATACGGCAGTATCACTGGACTGGATTTATACGGCAGTACCACTGGACATATACGGCAGTACCACTGGACATATACGGCAGTATCACTGGAATTATATGGCAGTACCACCGGACATATATACGGCAGTATCACTGGACTGGATTTATACGACAGTACCACTGGATTTATACGCCAGTACCACTGGACATATACGGCAGTACCACTGGACATATACGGCAGTACCACTGGACATATACGGCAGTATCACTGGAATCATATGGCAGTACCACTGGACATATACTGCAGTATCACTGGACTGGATTTATACAACAGTACCACTGGATTTATCCGGCAGTACCACTGGACATATACGGCATTATCACTGGACTGGATTTATACGTCAGTACCACTGGATTCATACGGCATTACCACTGGACGTATATGGCAGTATCACTGGGTTTATATGGCAGTACCACTGGACATATACGGAAGTATCACTGGACTGGATTTATATTCCAATACCGCTGGAATTATACGCCTGTACCACTGGAATTATATGGCAGTATCACTTGAATTATACGGCAGTACCACTGGAATTATACAGCAGTACCACTGGAATTATACGGCAGTATCACTGGACTGGATTTATACGGCAGTATCGCTGGAATTATATGCCAGTAACACTGGTATTATACGGCAGTACCACTGGACATATACGGCAGTACCACTGGACATATACGGCAGTACCACTGGACATATACGGCAGAATCACTGGACTGGATTTATATGCTAGTACCACTGGAATTATATGGCAGTACCACTGGACATATACAGCAGTATCACTGGATTTATACGGCAGTACCGCTGGACATATACAACAGTATCGCTGGACATATACGGCAGTATCACTGGACATATACGGCAGCACAGGGACACCACCACTTGACTGATGCAGGATAACACAGCACCACTGCAATGGACTGGACTTATAAAGCAGCACTGGACATATGGCAGCAGAGGACACCACCACTGTGACTGGACTGATGCAGCACAAGACACTACCACTGTACTGATACAGGACAACACAGCACCACTGCAATGGACTGAACTTATACAGCAGCATTGGACACTTGGCAACAGAGGACACCACCACTGTGACTGGACTGGTGCAGCACAAGGCACTACCACTGAACTGATGCAGGACACTGATGACGGAGACACGTCCTCTCTCTACACTCTCCAATGCCGGAGTGAAAATGGCGTCAGCGCTCGGCTCCTTATATGGAATCCAAACCCCGCGAGAATCCGACAGCGGGATGATGAGCCTGACTCAGATCCGGGCTCGGGTAGTGAAGTTCGGGCGGTTCGGTTCCCGCTCATCTCTACTTAAAACAGGTGTATCTCTGCCTGCAGTTGTGGCAACAAAACCTCCCTAAAATTTTCTTACATCCAATTATACTGCTTCAGCAGTGATGCAAATAGTGCTGAAACTGAGTCACGTACAACCCTGAGCCGCCCATAGATGCATGCACTCAGCAACAGAACTCTTATTATTAAATACAAATTATTATAACTGTACAAGATAATCACTGCCAGGCAGACGGGGCATGAAATAGACCAAACCCAGAAAAATAATATAGATTTTCTACCCTGTGGTTTCTCAGAAAGTACAGTACCTTATTAAGATTGAACTGTACCTCCAACAGATTCATGAGAATTGTGGATTGGACCAATAGCTGGTTCAAGTTGCAACACCAAATTTTATCCTGAACCTTGATTATTTTCCTGGAAGGCACAGGAGACTCTAGATTTTTTTTGGTACAGTGGGAAGAATGGGTGGATCTCCCGCATCGCTCCCACTTCCTAGTGAAGTGAGCAGGATGGGGAGATAATACTGAGACTCAAGGGTTTGTATGGAGGCCACCTATTGTGGCCTGGGCAGAAACCTAGGATGCTAATGTGTAATCCTGCTGTGGATTAGGTAATGACAGTTGTATTTGTTGCCACAGTCAGTAGAGTATTTATGAGGAATCATAAAGCAGGAGGAATTTAGGGACTTTAGGGGACTTTGAGGTATTGAAATTCAAGAGACTTTATTAGAGTGGGGAAAAAATGGGCTGAAATCTGACAAATAAAATAGTTGTTATAATCAGACTGCGGTTTTGGCCCTGGTCACACCTACTGGGCGGGATGTACTAACTGACATAGCTGCCAATCACAACGATACCAATCGCATATGCACTAACATATGCGACTGGTATTGCGAAGGACAGGTCTTCCGATAAGAGCTGTCCTTCGCAATCTCCAACGGGCCCTGGACTTCCATGTTTATGACCCGTGCATCATCCTGCGCATGCGCAGAGTGACGGGGCAGCCGCCAGGCCTGCTGGGAGGGATCAGAATGGATCCATCGTCACCAGCGCTACGGAAATAAACCCATAGGCTTCTATGGGGTAACACCAGCAAATACTGGTGGACAGCTTTTAGTACATTCGGAAAAGGCAGTAAACGAGGGGTTTACCACATTTTCTGTTTAGTACAATCCTCCACCTACAAAGGTAAAGGTGTTACCCCTTTGTGTCTCTGAGCACATTAGCCTGATCATTCTCTTGTAGAAAACAGCAGGAGAAAGTAAAAAAAGAAATAAAGAAAAATCAGCACAGTAGTGATTGTTCTAGAGAAGAATATTGAAAAGCAATCGATGTAAATATAAAAATAATGTAAGCAGATAACAGTTTGTGTATTATGTTCTGTTAAATTTATATATTCTGTAGCTTAAAGATCTATTTTATGTTACTGTTAAACCATATTTTTTTAAAGTTATTAAATATTCAGTTTGTTGCATATTTACCTTCAAAGCTTTTTTGTTCATAAATTTAAATAAAACAGGTATTTTTTATGTTCAATCAATCTAATTAGCCTGATTATTTTCACGGTGGTGATGAATATGCCTTGCGCAATTTTACTACAGTAAATTTATTACTTATACCCCTTTCACACTGGCAAAAATAACCCGAGTTATTGCACGTGAACGCGCAGTAACCCGGCTTTTGTGCAGTGTGAAAGAGGCCAGGGGAACTATCCTGGGTTGAGCAACCCGGCATTTCAACCAGTTTTTAAAGCAGGGTTAAACATAGGTTGGATCCGGGTTACTGTGTGGTATGAACGGGCTGACGGGTCGATGTGACTCGCAACCCGTTCACACTATAGGAGCAGGCGGCGCTTGGAGATCATTTGATCTTCAAGCGCAGCATCCGCACGTGATGTAGTGGCGTAATCGACATGACAATAAGCCATGTCGGGGCCGCCAGTCTGCAAGGGGTCACAATTGGTGCGCACCTGGTAATGGACCGCATAGAAGTCCCGGTGTGACCCGCTTTAGCGATGTGAAAGCGATATAATTAATATATATTAAATTCAAATTGCCAATTACAGTACGAAGGAGTTGGACAGGAGTAAAATAGATGAGTTGGAGTAGAAGGTTTGGCCTACTCCACAGCCCTTGTCAATGCAAGAGCAGAGTTTATATAGTTTTATTGTTTTACGTTGACAAGTTGTCTTAGCATAGCAATTTTTCTGATTAGTCAGTAATCATATAAACTCCTCCCTATACTTCAGCCACCTCCACATATACCTAACTCCCCCTATAAAGAATCAATGATGGAAGACTTATACTGAATAGCTATGAACAGCTTGTTTTTTTCAGCACTGTACAGTATGTTGTGCGGCTTCAGGTAACAAGGTTGTGGAAAAAGCCTTCACAGCTAAACCAAAATGCAAAGGAGTAGTGTGAAGCCAAGGCACCGGGAGCAAGTAAATGTTACACAGCGACATATGGTGAGGTGAGGCAGGTGAGGCAGAGCATTTCCTGTCATACTCTAGTATACACCAGAGTTTTGACTATACAAAGTGTATGAAAAGTACAAAGATATTATAACTATCTTCTTTGTTTTATTCTAACCATTTTTATAGTCAAAACTTTGGAGTAAAAAGTCCATGACAGGTGAGGCACACATCTCTAATCAAAACTCACCATATTTCCAGCAGTATATACTGCTGCACCTGTATATAATGCCCATATATTGTGTGTAAATCTGGCTCTGGTACTAGCCAGTGTCTCCTGAGCCATTTACCTCACTGCACGTCACTGACACTACAATGCCATGGGGAGGAGACAAGACCAGAATGGGAGGTCACATTGAAATAAAAGAAAGAAAGAGCAGTGGCAATGTCGGTGTTAGGGAGCTCCAGCACTATATGTGTGATGCCCCTAGAGTTGATGAGAGGGTCATCTGCCAATAACAGCCGCTCCTATTCCCATAGAGCTGTATGTGCTCACCGTTACTTGAGATCCTACTGATTGCTAGTCTTAAACCTCTAGCAATCAGTAGGAGCTCACACAATAGGCAGGAGACCACAGGGTAATAAACCTGGAGTGTAGTAGCTGGAAAGGCAAGAGTTAATTGCAGGCACACTGGATACAGGAATAATAAATGCAGGCAGGCTTGACAAGATATGGTGACTGAAGATTGCAGGACCGGACATGCATGGGTTACGGGAAATGATAACTGAAGGGATAAGCTGTTTTTGCAGGTGAACACAGCCAAGCAATGGTTAACTGTTGGGAAACAAACAGGTGCTTGGTGTGTACTGTGATTGAAAGCAGAGTGCTGACAGCATGAACCTAGTTGCAGAGAGACTAGCTGAAGGAATACTGTGACTAGGCCGCAGTCTGCAATAAGAGAAAGGATGCAAACTCAGTGGCTAAACTGTGACTGGAATACAGGCTTAGATGTTCTAGGCACGGCCGGAGTGGATGCACTCAGAGCCAGAGCTGGCAGGATATAATCCCAGAGGCTTGGCAGAAACCTGGACTTGGATCAGGACCAGACATGGGAGTAACTGGAGGGCCATGGCAAGACAATGACACGGAGCAGGTATGGACACCGGATGGCAGGTACATGGCAGGATCCAACAGGGCACGGGTGCAGGGCTGGCAGGGACAGCACATAGAGAACTGAGGCAGGATACAGGAATGCAGGTACACAAAGACATGGAACTAGGACTCAGGAACAGACAGGTTGGGAACTGTACAGGGTACAGCAACTGTGTAATGAGCTCACTAGATGCAGGAATATCACCGGCAAGAGAAACTGGACAGAACACATGACAGGGAGCCAGGCCAATCACAAGAGACATCAGGCTGAGGTCAGGTAATGAGGTATTCCAAACAGGTGTGCTAGGAGACAGCCAGAATACAAACAGGAATAAGTTGCAGCAGTGACTTATTACAGTCGCACTTCCACAGAAAGGATCCACCAGGAGAAGCAGTGGTAGTGGCCTATGGTGTGGGGGTGTAACCAGCCAAGGGAAGACAGGCAGCATTTAGGCAACCACAATGTACAGTCTAGGCCTGTCCCAAGTGACTGGATGTGATATTTAAGGTTGTGACAAGCACACAGCAGTGCCCCATAGTGCATGACCAGTGGTCTGTCTCTTAAGGTGATTGTATAATGATTATGGTGCAAATTCCACTATAATGGGGTTACATAACAGGTTTCCAAGATTACGCACCGGTGTGAATTCGGCAACCCATTATATAACTGATTGCTGCTCTCAAGTTAGCAGCGAACTCACCAAAATAAAGGTGCATACACACTGGGCGTTTTTGCCCAGTGTGTATGCCCAGTGATGATGTGAACATCGCTGGCAGGAAAAACGCTCAGGGCATACACACTGAGCAATTTTCACTGTGCCCAGTGATGTTCACGGTTGGGGAACCACTTTCCACAGTAGGAGACTGTGGAAAGTGGTTCACTCGGCTGGTAACACAGCCCGACGGAGGCGGCGGCCAGTGATGATGCGGGAGCGTGCGTCAGCACTCACCACTCATCAGCGCTCATCACCCAGCCATACACACTGGCCAAGTTTGAGCTCAAAGTAGCTGAAAACACCATAAGTGAGCTACTTTGAGCTCAAAATCGGCTAGTGTGTATGGGCCTTAACACTTGTTCCATAATCTTGGAACCTAGTACTTGACACCCTAAGTGCATTATTTGACTGGCGTTAACCAGTGCAACTTATGACTCTACAGCTACTGTACTTTAGAACTTTAAGTTCCAGCTTGCTGTGCTTTGTAGTTCCGCAACACCAATAAGTCACAGTTAAAGTTAAGTGTCATTGAATGAAGTCCATCTACCTTACAGCATGTACAGTATACTGGCTGCTCTGCTTTGCCTCTGCAGCTTCTCCAGAGCTGTGCAGGAGAGTGGAGTCTATCCACATGGGAAGCCTGCATCACATACATAGAAAATATGTCATTGCAAGTCATATGTTGTAAAATCTCTTACGATACTCAAAAAAAGGCACATCTCAAGAATTACATTTAAATATTAATTGACTATTTGTGTCATTATAGCAAAATAACTTAGATATGGATTGTCTCAACTAGTGCTATCAAGATGGACAAAGAATCTGATCTTTAACCAGGCTTGCAGGTTTATTGGGAACAGCGGCAACAGCAATATACAGCATGTACAGCAGTGATATCCGCGATAAAGCAGGCAATACTATTAGGTCATTTCACTTCTGAGGAACTAAGTGCTGCACTGCGACACTCAGCGCAGCAGGTTGCGTTGGGACATGCTTGCGCGTTGACATCATCCTGCCGTGGTCACTACACTTAGGATAAGAGAAAGCATGGGAGCACACTTCTCTACAACAGGGTGTGGTGGGAGCAGAGAGGAAAGGTATATTGGCCCTCATTCCGAGTTGATCGCTAGCTGCTTTCGGTCGCAGCGTGGCAATCAGGCAAAAAAATGGAAAATCTGCGCATGCGTATGGTACGCAGTGTGCATGTGCGACGTTCTTTCACACAAAATTATGCAATTTCACACAAAGGTTGAGCAACGCTTTTCAGTCGCTCTGCTGATCGGTGAGTGATTGACAGGAAAGGGGCGTTTCTGGGAGGTAACTGAGCGTTTTCCGGGAGTGTGCGAAAAAACGCAGGCATGCCAGGTAAAAACGCAGGCATGCCTGGGGAAACGGGGGAGTGGCTGCCAGAACTCAGGGAGTGTTTGTGACGTCAAAGCAGGAACTGAACTGTCTGCAGTGATCGCAAGGTAGGAGTAGGTTTGGAGCTACTCAGAAACGGCATGAAAATTTTTACGAGCAGTTCTGCTAACCTTTCGTTCGCACTTCTGCTAAGCTAAGATACACTCCCAGAGGGCGGCGGCCTAGCGTGTGCACTGCTGCTAAAAGCAGCTAGCGAGCGATCAACTCGGAATGAGGGCCATTGTGAGAGGCACAGAGCAAAACCATGTGGTGAAGGTTAATGGTAGTAAAGGGTGGGAGATACATATAATAAGAGGGGTAAAGGGAGACACATAGGAGAAAGAATGTACAGACACACATACAGCTAACGAATGAAGAATAAGGGAAGTGGGTGGAGGAGCAGAAGTTCTGGGAGGTCAGGGAGAGGAGCAGATGTGCTGCAGCGCGTCATGTGCACAGAAAGAGCTGCGTCCCTACAGAAACTATGTGGTTGCTTGCAGTCTGCTATGCCTTCTTAGAGCGTGCCAGTGAACAGTCCATTAGTAACTGTATGGGGAATAATAGCTTACTAATCTGACCCGGCCGCCATCACCTGCCAGTAACTGCGCCCTGGGCCCCACATGCTCCGCCCATGCTACATCTCTGTCTATATGAGGGATCTCTGTAAGTGTGGTGAGAACATCAGTGCTCACTGCTCATGCCTGTAAGAAGTCATGACGTATGTATAGGTAAATTAGGAAGTTGCCTGTGTCTGGTGCTGGGACACACTGAGAAATGCTATATTGATATATCTGATTTCTAAATAAACGGGACTACGCTCACTTCGTAGATCTTGATTTCCTTCCCATGAGTATACGATGCATGCAGAGGTTTCCAAAAGTGTAAAACCCTTTTCTGTAGCCAGCCAGCCAGCTAACCTCAACATGCTAAACTGCATGACATTTCCGCGTTCCTGAAGGATTATGGGCCTTATTCAGCTGCTATCTCTACTGCGATGCGATCGCATTTTGCAGATTACCGGGCCAGTGCGCACACAGTGATGAAAACGCAGTGATTCAAACACCTCTCCCTTATTGACAGACAGAGGCGTTCGCGGGACACGGCATTGCGGAGACATGGCTACGAAAACGCAGGTGGGTTCGGGCCAGAGCTGGATTAAGGCCTCAGGGGGCCCGGGGTACTTAAGACAGGGGGGCCCTAAGATCTAAAATGTATTTTATATATATATATATATATATATATATATATATATATATATATATAGAAGACAAGGGTGTCCGGCACTCCAACAAATTTCCCAACTGGTCCCGGTGCCAGAATAGTAACGATTAATATAGAAGTGAAGAAAAAACGGCACTCAGGAAACTTCAATGGTGTAAAGATGCTTGGTCTACGTTTCGGAGACCTTTAATCTCCTTCGTCAGGACAATACAGAACAAAAGAAAAAGACATACCTTTATTTAACTCACCCAGGTGCACACTAAACCCGTCGGCCGCTTCCCGTCGCCGTCCCGCTGGCGTCACCGGAAGTGAACTCACATCCGCGTCACCCGGCTGGTAGAGCTGGGCGGGGGGCATGGGCGTTGCTATAGTGATACCCATCACCATGGTAACAATGCTGCACAATAGTAAAAACGGAGAGAATGGAATATATCACTCTGCTTGTAGTTATAAAGAACATTAGTGCATCAATACTAGATGACTTACTGTAAATTAAATTACATTACATAATAACACAGCTGATAAAGACAGAGCATATACTGAAAGAAACAGTTACATTCAAAAAGTCATAGCCATTACTGGTATACCGTGTCCTATGATTCTAAAAAACAAGTGTATGATAATTGCTCATTCAACCCGAGCGGCTGCAGGGTTTGTAGCTTATAAATCCACTTTGTCTTTAATCACAATAGTAAGTTGTCCCTATTGCCACCTCTTCTACAGGGGGGTACTCAGTCAATCATCTTGTACCTTAACGCGGCTAAACTATGGCGTAAATCACGTAAATGCCTGGCGACCGGTTGATCCTTCATTTTATTTTTAGAGGTGGTTTCGGCGCTCTCAATGGCCTTTCTAATACCCGATCGGTGGGCTGCTATCCTTTCCTTAAAACTGCGAATTGTTTTGCCCACGTATAGTAAGCCACATGGGCATTTGATGTAGTATACTACATGGGTGCTAGAGCAAGTTAAGGGATAATTTATTCTGAACCTTTTACCTGAGCGCGGATGCGAAAAATAAGTCCCTGTCTCTAAGTATTGGCAAGTAGTGCAATTAATGCACTTAAAATTGCCAGGTTTTCTGGACAAAAAGTGGGTCTGTGGGTGAGCTATAAAACCTGTGATGTCGTCATGTACTACGACATCCTTGATATTCCGGCCTCTACGGAAACCAGGCATTAAACTTTTATTCAACAGACCTGGTAAGGTTAAATCACTATTGACAACAGGCCAATATTTTTTAGCTGCTGCCACAAAGGATTCTGAGTTAGATGAATATTGTTGTGGCCAAATCATTTTATTCTGCAAAGTGGATACCTGATTGTGCTTTAAAGCCTGCTCTCTCGGGTATGCACGTGCCTTAACCCTAGCTTCACGTAACAGTTTTGGAGGATAGCCCCTCAGTAGGAACTTGTTTAACATTAAATTAATTTGAGTTATGGCATCCTGATGATTCGAGCAGATGCGGATGATACGTAAAAATTGGGAAAAAGGTAAACCACCTTTAAGTGAAGGGGGATGCTGGCTATCTGCATGCAGATAGGTATTGCGGTCAACCGCCTTCTGGTAAACATTAGTCACGAGTTGACAATCAACTAAAGAGACTGAAACATCCAAGTAATGTATATTCTGTGTACTGTACTCAGATGTAAATTTGATGTTTTCGTCTCCTGAGTTGAGGTAAACCAAGAACTCTCTAAGCTCAGGTTCTGGACCAGTCCAGAACATACACACATCATTGATGTAGCGGCAGTAGAAAGATATATGTTGTATCCTCTGTGGGTCAGAGAAGAACAGCTCCTTTTCTACTGCGAACATGAATATGTTAGCGAAGCTTGGTGCCATGCAAGATCCCATTGCACACCCCAGATCTAGACTTGTTTCTTACATTGATGGAATTGACACTAAAGAGAAATTATTTTCTCTTCGACGGCTTATTGTACATCCAGTTGCTGGGGTGTGCAATGGGATCTTGCGTGGCACCAAGCTTCGCTAACATATTCATGTTCGCAGTAGAAAAGGAACTGTTCTTCTCTGACCCACAGAGGATACAACATATATCTTTCTACTGCCGCTACATCGATGATGTGTGTATGTTCTGGACTGGTCCAGAACCTGAGCTTAGAGAGTTCTTGGTTTACCTCAACTCAGGAGACGAAAACATCAAATTTACATCTGAGTACAGTACACAGAATATACATTACTTGGATGTTTCAGTCTCTTTAGTTGATTGTCAACTCGTGACTAATGTTTACCAGAAGGCGGTTGACCGCAATACCTATCTGCATGCAGATAGCCAGCATCCCCCTTCACTTAAAGGTGGTTTACCTTTTTCCCAATTTTTACATATCATCCGCATCTGCTCGAATCATCAAGATGCCATAACTCAAATTAATTTAATGTTAAACAAGTTCATACTGAGGGGCTATCCTCCAAAGCTGTTACGTGAAGCTAGGGTTAAGGCACGTGCATACCCGAGAGAGCAGGCTTTAAAGCACAATCAGGTATCCACTTTGCAGAATAAAATGATTTGGCCACAACAATATTCATCTAACTCAGAATCCTTTGTGGCAGCAGCTAAAAAATATTGGCCTGTTGTCAATAGTGATTTAACCTTACCAGGTCTGTTGAATAAAAGTTTAATGCCTGGTTTCCGTAGAGGCCGGAATATCAAGGATGTCGCAGTACATGACGACATCACGGGTTTTATAGCTCACCCACAGACCCACTTTTTGTCCAGAAAACCTGGCAATTTTAAGTGCATTAATTGCACTACTTGCCAATACTTAGAGACAGGGACTTATTTTTCGCATCCGCGCTCAGGTAAAAGGTTCAAAATAAATTATCCCTTAACTTGCTCTAGCACCCATGTAGTATACTACATCAAATGCCCATGTGGCTTACTATACGTGGGCAAAACAATTCGCAGTTTTAAGGAAAGGATGGCAGCCCACAGATCGGGTATTAGAAAGGCCATTGAGAGCGCTGAAACCACCTCTAAAAATAAAATAAATGATCAACCGGTCGCCAGGCATTTCCGTGATTTACGCCATAGTTTAGCCGCGTTAAGGTACAAGATGATTGACTGGGTATCCCCCTGTAGAAGAGGTGGCAATAGGGACAACTTACTATTGCGATTAGAGACAAAGTGTATTTATAAGCTACAAACCCTGCAGCCGCTCGGGTTGAATGAGCAATTATCATACACTTATTTTTTAGAATCATAGGACACGGTATACCAGTAATGGCTATGACTTTTTGAATGTAACTGTTTCTTTCAGTATATGTTCTGTCTTTATCAGCTGTGTTATTATGAAATGTAATTTAATTCACAATAAGTCATCTAGTATTGATGCACTAATGTTCTTTATAACTACAAGCAGAGTAATATATTGCATTCTCTCCGTTTTTACTATTGTGCAACATTGTTACCATGGTGATGGGTATCACTATAGCAACGCACAGGCCCCCCCGCCCAGCTCTACCAGCCGGGTGACGCGGATGTGAGTTCACTTCCGGTGACGCCAGCGGGACGGTGACGGGAAGCGGCCGACGGGCTTAGTGTGCACCTGGGTGAGTTAAATAAAGGTATGTCTTTTTCTTTTGTTCTGTATTGTCCTGACGAAGGAGATTAAAGGTCTCCGAAACGTAGACCAAGCATCTTTAAACCACTGAAGTTTCCTGAGTGCCGTTTTTTCTTCACTTTTATATATATATATATATATATATATATATATATATATATATAAAACAATAGTGCAAATAGCGCTGCTACCTGGATAACAAGACTAATATAATTTTAATTAAAAAGTTCGAGAACACTTCCCCTTGTCAGGGGGGCTGCTAGAAAGGTCCTCTCGGGTGGACTCTATTTCAAAAGTCCAAATGGATAAAATGTGCAAAATAGTAGAACCCAGCGCCTTCTGTGTTATGCGAACTCCAAGTGAAAATTAAATAATTATATGCGTACCGCATCCCATGTATATATCAAGCGTGTAGTATAAATCGTATTTCTCCTGATGCCGGTCTTCTAGATTTCCCACTGACTCCGTAGGTGGTCCGTATGAAAATTAGAAGAATACCACAAAATAGTGTAATATTGCCAACATATGTAAAGGTGTGCAAAAAACTATTTCTGATGTGATTGGTAGTTGTGCCTTTAAGTAAATGGTGCACCCAGTGTCACAATTGAATAACCGTGAAAAAGTGCCCACTGCCAAAGGCAGTATAAAAATAAGTACCCTCAGGACTTGCAAAGCTTGCATGTAAAGGTATCTTTAAAAGGTTCTTCTCTTGAGGTTCATGCTGGGGACCCTTAGAGATAAAATAGAGTCTCCCAGAAACGGGAAGAAGAGCCCATAGTGTAGTAATTTTAAAAAAAAAAATTGAAAATTTTAATACAGACACAAACGTATAAAACAAATATAAAACATAAGGATTGGACCCGTACAATAAAAAAGATTATAAAAGCTTATCTGTAATCCTTTCAGAGGAGTGGATGATCTGTCCAACGCGTTTCGTCCTTTTAATAATTTTCTAGGACTTCATTAAGGGGTAATAGGTAATTACCCCTTGGACCACCAACGGAGTCAGTGGGAAAGCTAGAAGACTGGCATCAGGAGAAATACGATTTATACTACACACTTGATATATACATGGGATGTGGTACGCATATTATTATTTCATTTTCACTTGGTGTTCGCATAACACAGAAGGCGCTGGGTTCTACTATTTTGCACATATATATATATATATATCCAGAAAAGAAGGCGGCACTCGGAGACTTGTAGAATAAGGTGAATCAGAACAGCATGTGTTTAATCAACGTTTCGGGGGTCGCACCTCCTTCTTCAAGAAAACAACACACATTCTACAAGTCTCCAAGTGCCGCCTTCTTTTCTGGACATATTGTGGCAGCAAACACCCTTTAGGAGGGCACCAGAGCCGGCATCCAGGTGGGGAGGAGAGTGCCGGACTGCACTGGGGAATAAAATAAAATAAAAATATATATATATATATATATATATATATATATATATATATATATACAAGCCCAATTATCTTAAACCTGAGTCAGCTGTTCTTTAGTAATTTATCAGCCAGTGTCAGGTGACTAGTGTACCTTTAAAAGCCATGTAGTATTTGTCAGATACACAGTAAACCAAGTGGGCATATTTGCAGTTATATTATGTGTGATACAGTTGCTAGGTTTTAATTTTTGAGACTCTGTGATAGTGTAGGACCTGCATGAAGGTGGGGTACCTTGGCGAGCGGTTTGCAGGCTTTCATGCATTGGCCAATTCACTAACTAAACCCCCATCATTTATTTATTGATGTTGTGAAAATAAGTGAGCTTGCTTTGGTGAGTGCTGAACTTTCTGTTTATATATATAAAATGAATCCAGAAGCTAAACTTTGTATAGCCAGCCTTACTTTTTTCTGCTTTCCTGGCAGGCTGCTGTCTCTCCAAAACTCTCCGCTGGCCAGCTCCACACAACCCCTCATTTCACAGGCCTCCTCATAGTACCTGGCCTGCAGCCTGCGCGCCCACCGCATGTCTTCACAGATTATTGGACAGCTGAGCCGTCGCTCAGCTGTCCTGCCTGTGTAGCCCCTTACAACCCGGCGCCAGTGTTTTGATGATGCAGAGGGGAGCCGGGACAGCCGTCGCCTAGCCGCCTTCACAGCCTGTGGCGCCGCCGCGGCCGCACCAGCGTCTGTCAGTGCACTGGAGAGCTGGGAGCACAGTACCACAGATCAGAGATGGTGCGGCCGCGGAGGTGCACATGCTGTGAAGGCAGCTGCGCGACGGCTGTCCCGGCTCTCAGGGCTCCCCTCTACATCATCAAAACGCCGGCGCTGGCATCTGATCTGTGGACGGTGGCGGGGCTGCAGGGGGCCCTTTTATAAAGGGGGGCCCGGGGTACATACACCCAGGGCACCCCCCTTAATCCGGCTCTGGTTCGGGCTGTATTCGGGGTGTTGCATGACTTCACTCCCAGCTGCTGCAATGAGTATGCAGGGGGCTACCCGTGTTTCCCGATGCCTGCGTTGCGTTCTCATTCATGCTGGGTGGCCTTCCCTGTGCTGGGCGGTCCCCAGCATACGATCGTAAGCAGTTACAGTTTTGATATTTTAGCAAAACTGCAACTGAAGCTGAATAGGGTCCTATAAACTGACTGCAGCACTAATTCCAATATTCTGCCTGTTCTCCTGCATTCACATTTATACTATTTTCTTCCTACTTTACACAACCATGGGAAGATTTTAGTTCCCATCATTCTTTGCACATCAAAAAGATAGAGAAATTATGTGGGAGTTGTAAAATATGTTTCTATTTTAATTCACCTTGTATTGCTTCTCACTATCATAAATAGCTGGAAAAATGTCACCTCCACCCAGAGTGGAGAGCAGATAACCTGACCAAAAGAAGCAGGCAGGATTGTTCCCTGAGCTAAGCCTTGGAAATCGATGTGCACATCTGATTAGTATAATGTATACTATGCAGCACAGATATTGTCACAGTCAGCGTTATTAGATGTGTCAACATGTCAGCCTGCTCAATACTCCTACTGCAGCCCATGGAGGTTTTGTATACAGTGAGAACACTGCTAGAAGATAGTGAAGTCTAATTAAATGATTTTAATGTCAAAGTATAAAAATTTCTCTCAATACTGATATATGTATATACTGTGTGTATGTTGTATATCAATTAATCTGTCCGTGTGGACTTTCCTACGTCGGAAAGACGGAGAGGAAGTTCAAAGAAAGGATGGCAGCTCATCGCTCCTCCATCCGTAATGCCCTTAATCATGGGTCCAGTGATCAGCCTGTCCCTAGACATTTTGTAAAATTTCAACATCCTCTCTCGTCTTTGAGATATAGAATGATAGACCACATTCCGGCCTCGCTCAAAGGAGGAAATAGGTCTCTAAAATTGATACAATGTGAAGCACGATGGATAGATAGATTGGGGGTTGTCAGTGGCAAACGCAGGATTTGCATGGGGGGGTTTCCAGAACTGGGCGGAGCCAATCACGGGGGTGGGGACTAGAGATGAGCGCCTGAAATTTTTCGGGTTTTGTGTTTTGGTTTTGGGTTCGGTTCCGCGGCCGTGTTTTGGGTTCGAACGCGTTTTGGCAAAACCTCACCGAATTTTTTTTGTCGGATTCGGGTGTGTTTTGGATTCGGGTGTTTTTTTCAAAAAACACTAAAAAACAGCTTAAATCATAGAATTTGTGGGTCATTTTGATCCCAAAGTATTATTAACCTCAAAAACCATAATTTACACTCATTTTCAGTCTATTCTGAATACCTCACACCTCACAATATTATTTTTAGTCCTAAAATTTGCACCGAGGTCGCTGTGTGAGTAAGATAAGCGACCCTAGTGGCCGACACAAACACCGGGCCCATCTAGGAGTGGCACTGCAGTGTCACGCAGGATGTCCCTTCCAAAAAACCCTCCCCAAACAGCACATGACGCAAAGAAAAAAAGAGGCGCAATGAGGTAGCTGTGTGAGTAAGATTAGCGACCCTAGTGGCCGACACAAACACCGGGCCCATCTAGGAGTGGCACTGCAGTGTCACGCAGGATGGCCCTTCCAAAAAACCCTCCCCAAACAGCACATGACGCAAAGAAAAAAAGAGGCGCAATGAGGTAGCTGACTGTGTGAGTAAGATTAGCGACCCTAGTGGCCGACACAAACACCGGGCACATCTAGGAGTGGCACTGCAGTGTCACGCAGGATGTCCCTTCCAAAAAAACCCTCCCCAAACAGCACATGACGCAAAGAAAAAAAGAGGCGCAATGAGGTAGCTGTGTGAGTAAGATTAGCGACCCTAGTGGCCGACACAAACACCGGGCCCATCTAGGAGTGGCACTGCAGTGTCACGCAGGGTGTCCCTTCCAAAAAACCCACCCCAATCAGCACATGATGCAAAGAAAAAGAAAAGAAAAAAGAGGTGCAAGATGGAATTATCCTTGGGCCCTCCCACCCACCCTTATGTTGTATAAACAAAACAGGACATGCACACTTTAACCAACCCATCATTTCAGTGACAGGGTCTGCCACACGACTGTGACTGATATGACGGGTTGGTTTGGACCCCCCCCAAAAAAGAAGCAATTAATCTCTCCTTGCACAAACTGGCTCTACAGAGGCAAGATGTCCACCTCATCTTCACCCTCCGATATATCACCGTGTACATCCCCCTCCTCACAGATTATCAATTCGTCCCCACTGGAATCCACCATCTCAGCTCCCTGTGTACTTTGTGGAGGCAATTGCTGCTGGTCAATGTCTCCGCGGAGGAATTGATTATAATTCATTTTAATGAACATCATCTTCTCCACATTTTCTGGATGTAACCTCGTACGCCGATTGCTGACAAGGTGAGCGGCGGCACTAAACACTCTTTCGGAGTACACACTTGTGGGAGGGCAACTTAGGTAGAATAAAGCCAGTTTGTGCAAGGGCCTCCAAATTGCCTCTTTTTCCTGCCAGTATAAGTACGGACTGTGTGACGTGCCTACTTGGATGCGGTCACTCATATAATCCTCCACCATTCTATCAATGTTGAGAGAATCATATGCAGTGACAGTAGACGACATGTCCGTAATCGTTGTCAGGTCCTTCAGTCCGGACCAGATGTCAGCATCAGCAGTCGCTCCAGACTGCCCTGCATCACCGCCAGCGGGTGGGCTCGGAATTCTGAGCCTTTTCCTCGCACCCCCAGTTGCGGGAGAATGTGAAGGAGGAGATGTTGACAGGTCGCGTTCCGCTTGACTTGACAATTTTGTCACCAGCAGGTCTTTCAACCCCAGCAGACCTGTGTCTGCCGGAAAGAGAGATCCAAGGTAGGCTTTAAATCTAGGATCGAGCACGGTGGCCAAAATGTAGTGCTCTGATTTCAACAGATTGACCACCCGTGAATCCTTGTTAAGCGAATTAAGGGCTGCATCCACAAGTCCCACATGCCTAGCGGAATCGCTCCGTGTTAGCTCCTCCTTCAATGCCTCCAGCTTCTTCTGCAAAAGCCTGATGAGGGGAATGACCTGACTCAGGCTGGCAGTGTCTGAACTGACTTCACGTGTGGCAAGTTCAAAGGGCATCAGAACCTTGCACAACGTTGAAATCATTCTCCACTGCACTTGAGACAGGTGCATTCCACCTACTATATCGTGCTCAATTGTATAGGCTTGAATGGCCTTTTGCTGCTCCTCCAACCTCTGAAGCATATAGAGGGTTGAATTCCACCTCGTTACCACTTCTTGCTTCAGATGATGGCAGGGCAGGTTCAGTAGTTTTTGGTGGTGCTCCAGTTTTCTGTACGTGGTGCCTGTACGCCGAAAGTGTCCCGCAATTCTTCTGGCCACCGACAGCATCTCTTGCACGGCCCTGTCGTTTTTTAAAAAATTCTGCACCACCAAATTCAAGGTATGTGCAAAACATGGGACGTGCTGGAATTGGCCCAGATTTAATGCACACACAATATTGCTGGCGTTGTCCGATGCCACAAATCCACAGGAGAGTCCAATTGGGGTAAGCCATTCCGCGATGATCTTCCTCAGTTGCCGTAAGAGGTTTTCAGCTGTGTGCGTATTCTGGAAAGCGGTGATACAAAGCGTAGCCTGCCTAGGAAAGAGTTGGCGTTTGCGAGATGCTGCTACTGGTGCCGCCGCTGCTGTTCTTGCGGCGGGAGTCCATACATCTACCCAGTGGGCTGTCACAGTCATATAGTCCTGACCCTGCCCTGCTCCACTTGTCCACATGTCCGTGGTTAAGTGGACATTGGGTACAGCTGCATTTTTTAGGACACTGGTGACTCTTTTTCTGAGGTCTGTGTACATTTTCGGTATCGCCTGCCTAGAGAAATGGAACCTAGATGGTATTTGGTACCGGGGACACAGTACCTCCAACAAGTCTCTAGTTGGCTCTGCAGTAATGATGGATACCGGAACCACGTTTCTCACCACCCAGGATGCCAAGGCCTCAGTTATCCGCTTTGCAGTAGGATGACTGCTGTGATATTTCATCTTCCTCGCAAAGGACTGTTGAACAGTCAATTGCTTACTGGAAGTAGTACAAGTGGGCTTACGACTTCCCCTCTGGGATGACCATCGACTCCCAGCGGCAACAACAGCAGCGCCAGCAGCAGTAGGCGTTACACGCAAGGATGCATCGGAGGAATCCCAGGCAGGAGAGGACTCGTCAGACTTGCCAGTGACATGGCCTGCAGGACTATTGGCATTCCTGGGGAAGGAGGAAATTGACACTGAGGGAGTTGGTGGGGTGGTTTGCGTGAGCTTGGTTACAAGAGGAAGGGATTTACTGGTCAGTGGACTGCTTCCGCTGTCACCCAAAGTTTTTGAACTTGTCACTGACTTATTATGAATGCGCTGCAGGTGACGTATAAGGGAGGATGTTCCGAGGTGGTTAACGTCCTTACCCCTACTTATTACAGCTTGACAAAGGGAACACACGGCTTGACACCTGTTGTCCGCATTTGTGGTGAAATACCTCCACACCGAAGAGCTGATTTTTTTGGTATTTTCACCTGGCATGTCAACGGCCATATTCCTCCCACGGACAACAGGTGTCTCCCCGGGTGCCTGACTTAAACAAACCACCTCACCATCAGAATCCTCCTGGTCAATTTCCTCCCCAGCGCCAGCAACACCCATATCCTCCTCATCCTGGTGTACTTCAACACTGACATCTTCAATCTGACTATCAGGAACTGGACTGCGGGTGCTCCTTCCAGCACTTGCAGGGGGCATGCAAATAGTGGAAGGCGCATGCTCTTCACGTCCAGTGTTGGGAAGGTCAGGCATCGCAAACGACACAATTGGACTCTCCTTGTGGATTTGGGATTTCAAAGAACGCACAGTTCTTTGCGGTGCTTTTGCCAGCTTGAGTCTTTTCAGTTTTCTAGCGAGAGGCTGAGTGCTTCCATCCTCATGTGAAGCTGAACCACTAGCCATGAACATAGGCCAGGGCCTCAGCCGTTCCTTGCCACTCCGTGTGGTAAATGGCATATTGGCAAGTTTACGCTTCTCCTCCGACAATTTTATTTTAGGTTTTGGAGTCCTTTTTTTTCTGATATTTGGTGTTTTGGATTTGACATGCTCTGTACTATGACATTGGGCATCGGCCTTGGCAGACGACGTTGCTGGCATTTCATCGTCTCGGCCATGACTAGTGGCAGCAGCTTCAGCACGAGGTGGAAGTGGATCTTGATCTTTCCCTAATTTTGGAACCTCAACTTTTTTGTTCTCCATATTTTATAGGCAGAACTAAAAGGCACCTCAGGTAAACAATGGAGATGGATGGATTGGATACTAGTATACAATTATGGACGGACTGCCACGGTTAGGTGGTATAAAAAAACCACGGTTAGGTGGTATATATTATAATAATAATACAATTATGGATGGACGGACTGCCTGCCGACTGCCGACACAGAGGTAGCCACAGCCGTGAACTACCGCACTGTACACTGGTTGATAAAGAGATAGTAGTATACTCGTAACAATTAGGATGACACTATGACGGTATAAAGAATGAAAAAAAAACCACGGTTAGGTGGTAGGTATATAATAATAAATAATACAATTCTGGTCGGACGGACTGCCTGCCGTGTGCCGACACAGAGGTAGCCACAGCCGTGAACTACCGCACTGTACACTGGTTGATAAAGAGATAGTAGTATACTCGTAACAATTAGGATGACACTATGACGGTATAAAGAATGAAAAAAAAAACCACGGTTAGGTGGTAGGTATATAATAATAAATAATACAATTCTGGTCGGACGGACTGCCTGCCGTGTGCCGACACAGAGGTAGCCACAGCCGTGAACTACCGCACTGTACACTGGTTGATAAAGAGATAGTAGTATACTCGTAACAATTAGGATGACACTATGACGGTATAAAGAATGAAAAAAAAACCACGGTTAGGTGGTAGGTATATAATAATAAATAATACAATTCTGGTCGGACGGACTGCCTGCCGTGTGCCGACACAGAGGTAGCCACAGCCGTGAACTACCGCACTGTACACTGGTTGATAAAGAGATAGTAGTATACTCGTAACAATTAGGATGACACTATGACGGTATAAAGAATGAAAAAAAAACCACGGTTAGGTGGTAGGTATATAATAATAAATAATACAATTCTGGTCGGACGGACTGCCTGCCGTGTGCCGACACAGAGGTAGCCACAGCCGTGAACTACCGCACTGTACACTGGTTGATAAAGAGATAGTAGTATACTCGTAACAATTAGGATGACACTATGACGGTATAAAGAATAAAAAAAAAACCACGGTTAGGTGGTAGGTATATAATAATAAATAATACAATTCTGGTCGGACGGACTGCCTGCCGTGTGCCGACACAGAGGTAGCCACAGCCGTGAACTACCGCACTGTACACTGGTTGATAAAGAGATAGTAGTATACTCGTAACAATTAGGATGACACTATGACGGTATAAAGAATGAAAAAAAAAACCACGGTTAGGTGGTAGGTATATAATAATAAATAATACAATTCTGGTCGGACGGACTGCCTGCCGTGTGCCGACACAGAGGTAGCCACAGCCGTGAACTACCGCACTGTACACTGGTTGATAAAGAGATAGTAGTATACTCGTAACAATTAGGATGACACTATGACGGTATAAAGAATGAAAAAAAAAACCACGGTTAGGTGGTAGGTATATAATAATAAATAATACAATTCTGGTCGGACGGACTGCCTGCCGTGTGCCGACACAGAGGTAGCCACAGCCGTGAACTACCGCACTGTACACTGGTTGATAAAGAGATAGTAGTATACTCGTAACAATTAGGATGACACTATGACGGTATAAAGAATGAAAAAAAAACCACGGTTAGGTGGTAGGTATATAATAATAAATAATACAATTCTGGTCGGACGGACTGCCTGCCGTGTGCCGACACAGAGGTAGCCACAGCCGTGAACTACCGCACTGTACACTGGTTGATAAAGAGATAGTAGTATACTCGTAACAATTAGGATGACACTATGACGGTATAAAGAATGAAAAAAAAACCACGGTTAGGTGGTAGGTATATAATAATAAATAATACAATTCTGGTCGGACGGACTGCCTGCCGTGTGCCGACACAGAGGTAGCCACAGCCGTGAACTACCGCACTGTACTGTGTCTGCTGCTAATATAGACTGGTTGATATTTAAAGAGATATTAGTAGTATACAACAATACTATACTGGTGGTCAGGCACTGGTCACCACTCCTGCAGCAAAAGTGTGCACTGTTAATTAATATAATTGTACTCCTGGCTCCTGCTAACAACCTGCAGTGCTCCCCAGTCTCCCCCACAATTAATTATAAGCTTTTAATTTATACATTGATGACTGTGCAGCACACTGGGCTGAGCTGAGTGCACACAGACTGAGTCACACTGTGTGACTGACTGTGCTGTGTATCGTTTTTTTTTTCAGGCAGAGAACGGATATAGCAGAGAGAAGTGAACGGATATATTATATTAAATAAAAGTTAACTAGCAACTGCACTGGTCACTGACTGTGGTAAACTAACTCTGTCTGCGACTCTGCACAATCTCTCTCTCTCTATCTAATCTATCTCTATTCTAATGGAGAGGACGCCAGACACGTCCTCTCCCTATCAATCTCAATGCACGAGTGAAAATGGCGGCGACGCGCGGCTCCTTATATAGAATCCGAGTCTCGCGATAGAATCCGAGCCTCGCGAGAATCCGACAGCGTCATGATGACGTTCGGGCGCGCTCGGGTTAACCGAGCAAGGCGGGAAGATCCGAGTCGCTCGGACCCGTGAAAAAAAACATGAAATTCGGGCGGGTTCGGATTCCGAGGAACCGAACCCGCTCATCTCTAGTGGGGACACATATATATATATATACATATATCTACACACACATATATATATATATATATATATATATATATATACATACACACACACATACATATACACGGGTGGTCTTCAGTATGCCGGCGGTCGGGCTCCCGGCGACCAGCATACCGGCGCCGGGAGCCTGACCGCCGGCATACTGACACTTATTCTCCCTCGTGGGGGTCCACGACCACGACCCCCCTGGAGGGAGAATAGAATAGTGTGGCGCGCGTAGCGTGGCGAGCGCAGCGAGCCCTCAAGGGGCTCATTTGCGCTCGCCACACTGTTGGTAAGCCGGCGGCCGGCCTCCCGGCGCCGGTATGCTGGTCGCCGGGAGGCCGGCCGCCGGGAGATCGTAGTGAACCCATATACACATATACATAGCATATTAAACATGCATACGTATATATATATATATATATATACACACACATACAGTACACATATATATACACATGTATATATATATATCATATGTGTGTGTGTGTGTGTGTGTGTTTATATGTATGTATGTATGTATATACATGTGTATATATGTAGGCACATGGATATATATGTACTATAATTAAAATAAAGTAAACTTTTATTGCACTTGCAAGTGCCACCAGGAAGACAGCAGGCTGCAGAGGATGCTAGACAGTCATTAATAATACTCATGCAGCTAAAAAAAAAAAAAAAAATTTTTTTTTTTTTTTTTTTTTTAGTGGAGGGGGGTTTCTGGGTACTCGGAAACTCCCCTGGGTGCGCCACTGGTTGTGCATCCGAGAGGCTTGAATGAAAACACCTCTTTGAGTTGCTCTCTTTAAGGAGCATTGCTCATAATATGTTTAATTGCTCAAAATGTTTTAAGTACCTTAAGGGTTAAGCATGTTTATATGTAGATCCCGAAAGCTAAGTATTGCGGTGCTAAGCAGGTCTGGAGGTATTAGCATTTGAAATATAATGTGTGCAGGGTTAGTACTTCTTAACCAATGCATTTTCATTCTTTGTATCAACTCTCTGTTACAGTATGAGCAGTAGCTTCACATCTAATTGTTTTTGGTGTTACCTTGGTGATGGTACTGATGCTCCGGGGCTGCGGCAACGGGATGACGTCATTTGAAGGCGTCTCTGGACGGGTGCGTGGTCCCGCTCCGGCAAGCCTGAGACACGGTGGTGTTCTATTTAAAGGTCTGTAATATATGTATGCTTTTGATATTCTGATGACAGTTTAACAACTGAAACGTTAATAATTGAACTATAAGTGCCTCGCCTCTTTGTCCAAGCCAGGAGTGCCGCACCTTTGGGGAGGTATTGTATTGTTTGTGAGGGCACCGGCTGCTATTGTCATAATTCAAGCGAGTGCCAGTCCTTGGTCAATGTATATATATATATATATTGTCGAAGTCAAAAATATTACATAAAAGGAACATACAAACTACACACATATAAGTCGCTATACTTGCAAATACGCGCAGCGAGCACAGCCATATATGGTAACACATGCATTTACACGGACATGCCACAGAGATGGATTTGACACTTATTTCATACAGTACATAACTATAATAATATCAAGCGCCAGACATCATGATGATTTAAAATTATATATAATGAAGTAATGTCATGTATGTGTATTATTTGAACGAAACAAGATAGACCGGTCATATTTACTATTAAAGCAACCAGATTAATGTGTAGATTCATTTGATACTTGTTATAAAGTTGTAGGACATTGCAACAAATAATTATGATTATATGTATGTAAGCTAAAATCACTTTTATTAGAACAATAGATA
This sequence comes from Pseudophryne corroboree, assembly GCF_028390025.1. NCBI lineage: Eukaryota > Metazoa > Chordata > Amphibia > Anura > Myobatrachidae > Pseudophryne > Pseudophryne corroboree. The sequence goes on along the minus strand of NC_086444.1, from coordinate 1,102,998,917 downwards.
TTCCAAACAGGTAGTGGACAGGAAGCTCAGGCCAGCCCCTTTGGACGTCCCCAAGGCTGAACCTGTTCAGCATATACAAAGAGACTAGTGACTCATCATGAATGAGTGAGTCCCCTCCCCCAGAAACTAGATAACACATTGCTGACCACACAGTAGGGCAGTTGCTTTTTTGGTACCAGAGGATGAAGGAGTTGCTGGCAGACCAGTTCCTGCATTTATTTACAGAGAGAGAGTGATATGGAAAGACGAATTTATATAACTTAAGGATAATGGTATTGTATGCTGGCCTGTAACTGTATGTAACTGTATGTAACTGTGACTGTAACTGTATGTTTTAACTACTTACTGTGTGAGTTGTAACCATGTAACTATAGGTATACTGTACTTTGTAATATATCGAATCCATATCCTTTTAATAACAAATATATACATCAATGAGCTTTGGAACTCAGATAATGTGTGGGTGTTTTGTTTTCTCTTATGGGATGCAGTGTTTTGCGATATATAGCGCACATTCATGGGATATGGTAATAAGAGGTGCAGGCGTTTACAATATATATTAGAGCGGGCATTTTAAATATTTGTGAGAAAGCAATTTGGCATTCACAATATATATATATTTATATATATATATATATATATATATTTATTTCTGCTGCGGGGTACACTGGGCTCCACAAGGATAGACATTAGGATGTAGAGTAGGATCTTGATCCGAGGCACCAACAGGCTCAAAAGCTTTGACTGTTCCCAAGATGCATAGCGCCACCTCCTCTATAACCCCGCCTCCCTGCAGAGGAGCTCAGTTTTGTAGTTGGTGCCGCAGATAGCAGGCACATAACAGAGGGGCTGCTCCTGGCAGCCCTAAGAAGAGCTTTTTATGAAGAAAAGTGAAGACTTCAAGGGCTGCAGCAGTGTGTAGATGTCAGGAGACATTCACTGCTGCAGCTCCAGCTCTCCCCAGCGGCGCTGTACACTCCCGCGCCCTGGTTGCCGGGTACCTACAGCAGGAGGCTCAGGTTTTCTTCTCGTCAGGCACACACGACTGGGGCTCTCCGGGATCGCGAGGCCGCACTTCGGGAGGTGGTGAGTGGGTCGCAGGACCCGTGCTGTATCGCGATCCGGCGCGGTCGGTGGGAGGCGGGCCGTGTGCGCTGGCAGTGGACACTGTGGCATACAGGCAATCCCACTAGATCACCAGGGCATGGGTGCAGGTCAGGTTTTCTCTCTAAACCGTTTTACTAGTAGCCCGCAGTACCAGGTGGTTTTGCCAGCAGGGGTATAAGGCTTAAACCAGGAGCCCCTCCCCCAGCCCCAGGGCGCCATTTAAAGTAAATGTTCCGCCCTGGAGCTACATATCTGTCTCTCCCTCACTCCCTGTCAGTGTTTGGGTGCCATTTCTCTCAGCTACACTGTTCTTGGGACTGCTTGGGCAAATCCTCCTTTGTAAAGCCGCCTTATAGCCAGCGCTGTGACTTTACAAGACACTTAAGTATTCTACATGTCATTTGGACAGTGATAGTTAAGAAAGAGTGCATTTAGTCAGGGTTATCTGGTACAAGTACCCTGTGATATACATCCAGTTCTTACTGTGCAGTGTTATATCTATTGACTACATAGCTATATATATGTAAGCTAGTCCAGTGCAGTATTATTGTTTGTAATAACCTCTGCATTGTACAGCTGTGACTATATGTGTGTGCATTAGCTTGCTGTGTGATTTTAATTTCGTGTCTCTCACTCAACTTGCTATCCCTATATTCTATAACCTGAGGGGGCTTGGTGCGTCAGGTTATAATACTATAATATAGGATATTCACAAGATATACTCTAATTGTATTTTCCTCTGTGATTTTAGTCACCATATCTCTCCTGTATCCCTGCTTGTGCTGACTACATTGCGCAGGGGTTTGGGTAAGAGGTATTGTGCTGCTGACAATTGTACTGTGTTACCTGATATTGCAAGTCATATCATGTCTGCTTCTGAGGGTAACGGTTCTGGGGCTGAACACACTACTGGTGTTGCTGACGCCACAGATTCCTATGAGGAGAATATAGCAGCTGAGGGCTCTGGTTCTGGGGGCTCCTTGCCCCCCAGTGGGACTGTGGCAACAGGGGTCCATAATGACCCACCGTGGGCTACCTTCTCCACACTTCTGAATACGCTAGTTACTAAAATGATGCCCCCTATGGGACCTCCTATGCCGGTTCAACCGTATGTGGTCCCCACGGCTAACCCGTCGTGGGCAGATAACTTGTCTGCTCAACTGAAGAAATTGAACCAGTCTCTGACTACAAAAAAGTCTGACCCTCCCTCGCCTAAGACTAAGGGGTCCTCTAGTCGAGCTCTTACCTCCTCACAATCCACTGCTGTCACTGACACCTCGTCTGATGAAAATGGCGACTACACTGATCCCACAGAATCTGACACAGATACTGCTGATGGGGAGGGTAGATCACAAGTGAATGTTCCTGATCTCTTGGAGGCTATTAAGTTGATTATACAGATTACGGATAATCCCGAGCCATCCTTCCCTCCTAAGAAACCAGATAGGTTCAAGCGTCAGAAGGTAATTAATCAAGTTTTACCTCATTCTAATCACCTAGTGGATATACATCAGGAATTTTGGGAAAATACAGGGAAGAAGTTTGTGCCTCACAAGAAGATGCTGGATCGCTATCCCCTCGTGCCAGAGCTGTCAAAAAATTGGGAAACGCCTCCTCCAGTGGACTCGCATGTGGCAAGGATGGTGGTTTCCTCAGCTCTGCCTGTCACTACCGTCACGTCTATGAAAGAGCCTACGGATAAACGTGTGGAGGGTTGTCTGAAAGCGATTTACACCCTCACGGGTGCTGCACAAAGGCCCACTATTGCAGCGACATGGGCAGCAGAGGCTATTTAAGCGTGGGCCCTAGAATTGGAAGCTGAAATCTCTTCTGACCATGCTAGACAGTGCTTGTCATATATTGTCACAGCTTCTCAATATATTAAAGAGGCGGCTTCTGATGCCGGTATTCTTGCAGCCAAGGCCTCTATTACATCAGTCCTGGCTCGCCGGATATTGTGGCTGAGATCGTGGTCAGTGGATCTGGATTCTAGAAAAACCCTGGAGGTACTCCCTTTCAAGGGAGATATTCTGTTTGGGGAGGACTTAAATAAGATAGTGGCTGATTTGGCTACTGCCAAAACTGCCTGTCTGCCAAGTACCGCTCCTTCTGTGTCAAAGGCTAAAAGTACTTCCTTTCGTCCTTCTGGTAAAGCAAAACGTCAGGTGTACCACAAACAGGCCCGCTCTTCCAAACCTGGTAAGCCAAAGCCCAAAAGAGCCTGGGCTGCCCGTTAGCCAGCTTCCAAGACCGATAAGCCTGCCGCATGATGGGGCGGGCCTCCCCCTGGGGGATCCCAGGGTGGGGGCCGGCTTCTAGGGTATACCCAGGATTGGTTGAAGTCCACTTCAGATACCTGGGTACGGGAAGTCGTCACACGAGGTTACGCCATAGCCTTCAAAAACCGCCCTCCTCAACGATTTTGCCCGACAGACGTCCCTTCGGACCAGACAAAAGCAAAAACTCTCCATTCGGTGGTACAGACTCTCCTGGACACAGGAGTGGTAGTACAGGTGCCTCTTGCTCAGAGAGGCCAGGGGTACTATTCTCCGCTATTTCTAGTCCCGAAACCGAATGGGTCCTCCCGGCCCATTCTCAACCTAAAGGCATTGAACAAGTTTGTGAGAGTCTCCAAGTTCCGTATGGAAACCCTTCACTCTATTGTTCTGGTCTTGGAACCTGGGGATTATATGGTCTCCCTGGATATACAGGATGCTTACCTGCATATTCCAATAGCAGTGTCACATCAGCAATACCTGAGGTTTGCGATTGGCAACCTCCATTACCAGTTTCGGGTGTTACCTTTTGGTTTAACCACGGCTCCGCGAGTCTTCACCAAAGTTATGGCGGTGATGACGGCGGTACTCCGCCGTCAAGGGGTCAGGTTCCTACCGTATCTGGACGATTTGTTGATCCTGGCAAATTCCCCAGAACTTCTCCTCTGTCACCTACATCTGACTGTCCGGTTTCTGCAAGCCCACGGGTGGCTCATCAACTGGAAGAAATCCTCCCTGGTCCCTGCTCAGAGCATGGTGCACCTGGGAGCGCTATTGGACACACACAACCAGCAGTTGTTTTTGTCTCAGGAGAAAGTCCTGAAGCTTCAGGACAGGATTCATTGCTTCCTCTCTCATCCACAAGTGTTGGGCCTCATGGTGTCAGCATTCGACATGGTGGAGTATGCTCAATTCCATTCTCGCCCCCTCCACAGGCTGATTCTGGGACAGCCTGCCTCACCGGATCAGGTCTCACATGATCTCATTGACTCCGGAGGTCCGTCTGTCGCTGTACTGGTGGATCCAGGACCAACGATTGTGCAGGGGCCATCCCTTCTGGATATCCGATTGGGTCCTCTTGACGACAGATGCCAATCTAAGGGGTTGGGGCGCGGTGTTGGAGCAACACTCCCTTCAGGGTCGATGGACCAAGGAGGAGTCTCTACTCCCGATCAACATTCTGGGATTGCGGGCGGTCTTCAACTCCTTGAACCTGGCCCAGCATTTAATTTAGAACCGTCCTGTTCAAGTACCGTCGGACAACGCCACCACTGTGGCCTACATAAATCATCACGAAGCCGTTTGGCAATGAAGGAAGTTTCACGGATTCTTCAATGGGCGGAACACCATCTACCGGCCATATCGGCTATATTCATTCTGGGAGTCCTGAATTGGGAAGCGGACTTTCTCAGTCGTCAGGACGTACACGCCGGAGAGTGGGGCCTCCATCCAGAAGTGTTTCAACTCCTAGTGGAAAAGTGGGGCCTTCCAGACGCGTATCTGATGGTGTCTCGACACAATCACAAGGTTCCGGTCTTCGGAGCAAGGACAAGGGATCCTCAAGCAGCATTCGTGGATGCGCTGGCGGTGCCGTGGAAGTTTTGGCTGCCGTACGTGTGCCCTCCGGTGTCACTCCTGCCCAGTGACAGGAAGTTCAAGCAGGAACTAGGATTCCTGCTTCTCATAGCTCCAGCGTGGCCCAGACGGCACTGGTTCTCAGACCTTTAGGGCCTCTCGTCAGAGCGTCCAATTCTACTTCCACAACGCCCAGACCTCCTCGTTCAGGGCCCCTGTGTCTACCAGGACCTGGCCCGGCTGTCTTTGACGGCGTGGCTCTTGAAGCTTCTGTCTTGAGGGCTAAAGGGTTTTCTGCTTGGATTTACCATATGGTCTGGCATTCTTACTTTGTTTGGTGCGCATCTAACAATTATGACACTTCCAAGTTGACACTTCCAAGTTTAGTACAGCCAAGTTGTTGGCTTTTCTTCAGCAGGGCCTGGACTTAGGCCTGCGTCTGGCCTCCCTCAAGGTTCAAATTTCTGCCTTGTCGGTGTGGTTTCAGAGAAAAATTGCGACCTTACCTGATGTGCATACCTGTACTCAGGGTGTGTTGCGTATCCAACCTCCCTATGTCCCGCCTGTGGCTCCTTGGGATTTGTCGGTGGTTTTGGAGGCGTTACAAGAGTCTCCGTTTGAACCTCTTGGTTCAGCTGATCTTAAGTGGCTTTCCGTTAAGGTGGTGTTTCTCCTGGCTATTGCCTCAACTAGAAGAGTTTCGGATTTGGGTGCCTTGTCATGTAGTTCCACATATCTGATATTTCACCGTGACCGGCCGGTTCTTCGGGATCGTCCCGGATATTTACCTAAGGTGGTTTCTTCGTTCCACCTTAATCAGGAGATTGTGGTTCAGGCACTTGTTTCTCCTGATCTGTCTCCCAAAGAGCGGTCTTTGGATGTGGTACGGGCTCTCCATATCTATGTGAAGAGAACTGCTTCTATTAGGAAATCTGATTCTCTCTTTGTTCTGTTTGGATTTCACAAACAGGGCTGGCCTGCCCACAAGCAGACTTTGGCCAGATGGATTAGAATGGTGATTGCACATGCTTATGTGACGGCTGGTCTGTCAGCTCCTGCTCACATTACGGCCCGTTCTACTCGGTCCGTTGGACCTTCTTGGACGGTCCACCGTGGTGCGACCCTTGAACAATTGTGCAAGGCGGCTACGTGGTCCTCAGTGAACACGTTCATAAGGTTCTATGCCTTCGATACTGCCGCTTCCCAGGATGCTTCCTTTGGACGCCGGGTTCTTGTGCCCGCTACAGTGCGTCCCCTCCCATAAGGAACTGCTATAGGACATCCCCAATGTCTATCCTTGTGGAGCCCAGAGTACCCCGCAGCAGAAAACGAGTTTTATGGTAAGAACTTTCCCTTGTTAAAACTCTTTCTGCGAGGTACACTGGGCTCCACAAGGCGCCCACCCTGACGCACTTAGCTTCTTTGGGTTGGTATGGCATTAGCCGCTGACACTTCTCCTGTCGTGAGAGTGTGGTGTATGTGGCTACTAACTGTTGTCGTCTCTTTTCCAGCTACTGCATTGGGCTGGTTAACTAAAAACTGAGCTTCTGTGCAGGGAGGCGGGGTTATAGAGGCGGCGCTGTGCATCTTGGGAACAGTCAAAGCTTTTGAGCCTGTTGGTGCCTCGGATCAAGATCCTACTCTACACCCCAATGTCTATCCTTGTAGAGCCCAGTGTACCTCGCAGAAAGAGTTTTAACAAGGGTAAGTTCTTACTATAAAACTCGTTATATATATGTTCTTACCATAAAACTCGTTTTATATTTATATATATATATATATATATATATATATATATATACATATACAGGTTGAGTATCCCTTATCCAAAATTCAAAATCCCACATTCTTGGATCCCCTACTGAGATAATGACATATATATTATATATTATGTATATATATATATATATATATATATATAGATATAGATAGATATATATATATATATATATATATAGATAGATAGATATATATATAGATATATTATATAGATATATAATATAATATACTGGCGAAAAGCGAGGCGGCACTCGGAGACTGTAAATCAAACGTGTAATAGTGCAAATATCATCATCGACGTTTCGGGGACCACCTCAGTGTACAAAACAAGTGCTTAAATAGACAAAAGATTACTTACCCCCCCAACATACAGACATTTCCTCCTGCGTTGCCCGCTGGCCACACCACTTGGACTTCCAACACGGCGCCTCCGTGCACGTCAGCAAATCCGGAAGTGACGTCGCGGGAGCCAGACGCGTGACCATGGCAACGCTGTCAATACAAAGGGTTTAGTAACATAATATAATACGTGCAATAAGATGACCAGAACGGTCAAAAGTGCTAAACGCAACAAATCTATAGTACTAAAAACAGTCTATTTTAAAACACTAGAGAACGTGCATATCATGTAAAAAAAAAAAACACAAAAAAAGCTGTGCATTTTGGCCCCAAATGTAATTAGTCAAACGTGTATCCAAGTGTGTTTAAAAAAACCTAAAAATATACTAAATAGACACTTATATTCTACCCCATATCTTTGACATCAGAACAATAAATCCTTTCTCTAACCAGAGTACATGATACCGCATACTTGCCTACTCTCCCGGAATGGCCGGGAGGCTCCCGAAACTCGGGTGGCACTCCCGCCCCCCCGGAAGAAAAGGCAAGTCTCCCGGACGAGTGCCCACCACCCGCAACCCTCCCGCATCACCTGCATAACCCCCGGCGGCGCAGTTCAAAGTGCGCGGTCCTGGAGTCAGATGAGGCGATTCGCGTCATCATGGCCCCGCCCCCTGCCTTGCAATGTCAATATTAACGGCATTGCTAGACAGGGGGTGGGGCCACGATGACGTGATCGTGCAGCCACGCCCCCAACCCCGCCCCTAAGCATCATCAAGACGCATCTCCACACCCCCGCTGCTCCGACCTGGCTGCCTCCTCCCGGAGGGGGCAGCCAGATTGTCGGTAAGTATGTGATACCGTCAGACAGTTCGTTTTATAGTACAAAGACTGGCGGCCCCAGAAACCCCCATCCACTTGTCGCTATTGCTATTGTGGTCCAGTTGGTGCCAATTTAAGCCACCGATTGCTTAAAATGCTATCAAGGGCATGATGTTGCTACATAAAGGGTACACAGCACAGAATTTGGGTGGTAATCACATGGTGCAACGTATCAATCAGTTATAGAAAATTGATAAGGCCCAGATTCTCATTTAATCCCCCTGGTTTCAAGGTATTTAATCTATGAATCCACAAGGCTTCCAATTGTAGGAGCTTTTTGCCCCTGTTCCCGCCACGTGCAGATTCAGGAACATGATCGATGATTCAATGTTTGAATGTTGCCATGCTGTGCATATACTCTACAAAATGCTTGGCAGCTGGCTGTTCCCCGCTGCCTGAGGCAAGTGCATTCCTAATTGCCTGTCTGTGTTGCGCCAATCTGATTTTAAATTGACATTTGGGCTTTCCAATGCCCACACGGGCAAATGATGGCACATATGACAAATTTGGTACTACAAGGGGTGAGAAATGCTAGTGCCTGGTGACATGTATGAGCATGTCGTGCATCCTGTGCACTTGAAGCACCCATTTTTCCTGGCCAAGAAATGGGTGGGTGTCACTTTAAACTTAGCCATGTCTGTCTTTACAAGTATGTCCTTAATGCTTCTCCCTCTCGTGTAACTGGGCATAATACGTTTGTCATGTAACACTTTTAAATCGGGGTCAGAAGATACTATCGGCCATAAGCCCTGCATGTTTTGTTGAACCTGTCAGCTATTCACATTATGCTCGCATACCCAGTGAATTACCTTAGACATATCCTTTGAAGAGACCGGCTTAAGAGTCTCATCCCTTCTCATGGTTGAAGCTCCCTGTTGTTGGTCCTGCATACACTAAGAAATAGTGAGTATGGCAGTCCCTTAATGGTGGAAGCCGGGTGGAAACTGTCATACCGCAGGAGTGTATTGCGGTTTGTGGGGTTCTTATATAAACAAGTATCTATTATTTTCCATCCTGTATTTTAATCAGGATGTCTAAAAAACAGATTTCCATTTGGCTGCTACTCATGGTTAATTTGATGGGACTGTCAGTCTGGTTGTGGTTATCAACCAACCCACAAAGGTCCTGCAACTCGCCGTGCTAAAATACCAGCACATCGTCAATGTAACGATAATATACAAAAAGTCGGTCTGCTACCACAGAATTAGAAAGAAATAATTTGCGTTCTACTTCTCACGTGAATGCATCAGCGAATGAGGGTGCCACGGAAGAATCCATGGCACACCCCGTTCGCTGTCTGTAATACTTCCCATCGAAAATAAAGAAATTGTGGGACAGTGTGAACTTCAGTAAATCCATAAAGAAATCAATGTCCGGCCCAGTGTACAATACATTGCCTGTAATCAACCACCTCACCGCCTGTAACCCCTGCTGATGTGGTATGCAGGTGTACAGGCTGGTGACGTCGATGGTGGCTAAAGTGACATCGGCCGGAACCTCATCACTCGGCACTGAAAACCCACCTATTTATCAAAGCGTACCCCTCCAATGCATAACCTAGTCCTTAGGCTTCTCCTCCATCCCCCTGCCCCACGCCTTGGACATCTCTGCTTTGCTTGCATACTGCCAACAGGCTTCCTCCTGCTTGCTTGCACCTCATGTCATCTGTCTGTCACCCCTCCCCACTAGATTGTTAGCTCTTCAGAGCAGAGCCCTCTTTCCTATTGTTGTCTAAGCCCTCTTCTCGACACATTTCAGTCAGCGACCATCTTTACCTGCTTTTTCTCCTACTGGTAAAGGTTCCTCTCTATCTATGGCCGACAGCCCCAAGTAGTACAATGATTACTCCCTTGCTACTTACATCTAAGCTGTACTATGTTTTGAGAACTGTGTTGCTCTTTGTTACCTGTACTCCATTTTTGTTATTTAATAATTGTTATGCTAAGTTTTTTGTCCCTGTACTGTCCTTTGTACGGCGCTGCGTAACACTTGTGGGGCCCTATAAATAAAATGTAATAATAATAATAATCAATTGTCAGAAGTTTCTTTAAAAGAGTGCTAGAATCTTTCAAGTATGTGCAAATGCCCTGTATGCATGGGTGTAAGTATGCATCTAGGTAAATGGCCACAGGTTCACACAGAAACCCCCGGGCTAAAATAATCGATCTGCCCGGAGGTCTCTGTGCGTCTTTATGTATTTTCGGAATAGTGTAAAAAAGGGGAATCATTGAAAATTCAGGGGACAACTTCACAAAAACCTCAGCAGAAATTATGCCTTCAGATCTAGCCTGCTCCAAAAGCTGCATTAATTCAACCTTATAATCCCCAGATGGATCTTTGGCTATCACACAGTAAGTGTCCCCATCATTAAGGAGTCTAAGACATTCCGCAGAATAATCTATAATGCTCTGGACCACTATGGATCCCCCCTTATCCGCTCCACGGATCACTATGTCCTTTCTCTCACTCCATGCTTTCAGGGCCTTCCTCTCCTCATGCTGTAAATTATGGAATTTATGGATATTATTATATAATATAATATAATATAATATATAGATGTACGTGTCATTATCTCATACGCTCCAAAACCTCCTCGACCTTGAAGGAGTTGATCTTCAACCTCTTCTCTTCCCCACTTACGGACCTTGAGTATCGATTGTTGGCAAAAGGCTTGTCATTTGTTCCTATTAACATCCCTGATTCACTGGAATGGAAAATGGACATCTAGCGTCTGAATATGACATTAAGAAGAAAGGAACATTTTAATAATAAGCCTCAGATAACCTCCACACCCACTATTCCCTTTCAACTTCAGCGTATTATCCCTAGATCACATTTTGACACCCCCCGACCTTGAATCCCTCCATTCGGACATTCATCTGAATGTTGGAACTGGAGGGTAACCAGGTAGCTTTAGATCCTAAACACTTTAATGTCACTGAACAAGAAATGTCTACCTTTAGAAGGCTAGCTGAGAGATCAGACATAGTGACAAGAGGGGTTTTAATTGTGGTTCAGATCATTAATTCAAGATAATAAAGCCTATTTAGGCCCTGATATTGCCTTTTTCTTACAGCTATTACATCTGGTACCCAATAGGAATTTTTTTGTGTTCAGTGGTGGTTTTTTCTTGCAGGTAGCGGGGTGTGCAATGGGTTTAGCAGTGGCCCCATCGTACGCCAATGCCTTCATGTATCAGGTGGAAAAGAACATGTTCTATCTAAACCCCAATGTAATATCCCAGGTAATATACTATAGACGATACATAGATGACCTGTTGGTGTTTTGGCAGGGTTCGAGGGAAGATCTCATCCAGCTTTGGGATAATCACAATGACACACAACATGTAGTGAAGTTCACATATGCTATAGATGAGCTCACTATTAATTATCTGGATGTGACCATTACACGTAAGGGTAAGGAAATTGCCACTTCTATATATGTCAAACCCACCGCCAGAAATACCCTGTTGAGTCACCAGAGCTTTCACCGGGTGGCTTCACACAAGGGGTTACCGTACTCGCAGTTCCTGCGAGTGCGTCGAATCACCTCGGACCCCAATGAAACTATTGTAGCATTAAACAACATGCTTATGAGATTTACAGAATGTGGCTACCCCATTATGCAATTGCAACTATCTAAAACTAGAGTTTTGAACCTGACATGGGATCAAACATTAAGACCCAAGGTCAGGAAAACAGATTTGGCCAATAAGACATTGACATGGGTCAATAAATATACCACTGCAACAACACGAACAGTTAAGTGGGCTAAACAAATGTGGCCTAGAATAAGAACAGACGCAGCACTGTCTGATTTGGCTGACACTAGCTTATTGCCCAGCTTCACATGTGGCAGGAACATAGGAGACCATGTTATGGAACTGGATGTCACCAATATGAGTAGGAGGATGTAAAACCCACTTTTTAAGACAGAAAAATGGTTGCTACAAATGCCTAGGTTGTGCAACCTATAATACATTAATTACTGGTACCACTTTCAATCATCCCAATACAGGAAAGAAAATGTCAATCAAACATCGGGTGACTTGTACCACCACCCATGTAGTTTACTTGCTTACCTGTCCATGAGGCCTTACATACATGGGCAAGACCATACGACAATTCCGTGAAAGGATGGCACTACATCGCAGTGCCATTAAAAAAGCACATGAGAAGGGCCACAGTGAACAACCCTTTGCACGCCATTGTTTGGCAGCTAACCATGGAGTGGCTAGTATAAGAGCGATTCTTATAGATCATGTCCCACTCTCCTTGAGGGGAGGAAATAGGGACAGAATACTGTTGCAGGAGTCCCGGTGGATTTATACACTGGGGACATTATCTCCCAGGGGTTTAAACGAAAACATGGGACTCCGATGTTTTCTATAGGCCTTTCAATATATTCTGTAACCAACATCTACAATATTTTGTAAATGTTTTACTTATCAGACTAAAGGTAATTTGTGAGTCTGTAAGGGAAATAGCTCTACTATATGTCCTAATATAGCAGAAGGTAATCAAACCTTCATGTTAGTTACATAGATGCGCTATTTGGATATGAGAGGCTTTGACAGAGCTGCTTGTGGCTGCAATGTATTCTGTATATTACTGCCTTTAAGATAAATAATCATTGGTGGGCAGTGGTAAATACATTGCTGGTCTGTGCCAGCAATGTATATCACCCAGGGACACAAACTTGTTGGCAGAAACTCACTTCACAATGTGCCGCTGCTGCTGCAAGATGCTCCTCAAACGTGCGTCTCCGAGTGAGCTGGAGGGAGCAGGGCGGGACTGCAGCGATGTAGCCGGAGGGGCTTAGGGAGGGAGCTGAGCGGGTCCACTGGGCTAAAAGTAGTTTATCTTTCAGCCATCATCGCTAAATGGTGTGAGCAGAGGCCATTTTATGACTATGCTGCTGTAATGTGTATAAAGGGGGACTGCTGCCGTAATGTGTAAAAAGGGGGACTGCTGCCATAATGTGTAAAAAGGGGGACTCTGCTGCCATAATGTGTAAAAAGGGGGACTCGTGCCGTAATGTGTAAAAAGGGGGACTGCTGCTGTTATGTGTAAAAAGGGGGATTCTTGTGCCATAATGTGTAAAAAGGGGGACTGCTGCTGTTATGTGTAAAAAGGGGGACTGCTGCCGTAATGTGTAAAAGGGGGGACTGCTGCCGTAATGTGTAAAAAGGGGGACACTGCTGCCATAATGTGTAAAAAGGGGGACTCTTCTTCCGTAATGTATAAAAAGGGGGACTGCTGCTGGCATGTGTAAAAAGGGGGACTGCTGCCGTAATGTGTTAAAAGGGGGACACTGTCTGCCGAAATGTGTAAAAAGGGGGACACTGCTGCCATAATGTGTAAAAAGGGGACTCTTCTGCCATAATGTGTAAAAAGGGGACTGCTGCTGTAATGTGTAAAAAGGGGGACTGCTGCCGTAATGTGTTAAAAGGGGGACTACTGCCATAATGTGTAAAAAGTAGAGATGTGCACTTGAAATTTTTCGGGTTTTGTGTTTTGGTTTTGGGTTCGGTTCCGCGGCCGTGTTTTGGGTTCGACCGCGTTTTGGCAAAACCTCACCGAATTTTTTTTGTCGGATTGGGGTGTGTTTTGGATTCGGGTGTTTTTTTCAAAAAACACTAAAAAACAGCTTAAATCATAGAATTTGGGGGTCATTTTGATCCCAAAGTATTATTAACCTCAAAAACCATAATTTCCACTCATTTTCAGTCTATTCTGAACACCTCACACCTCACAATATTATTTTTAGTCCTAAAATTTGCACCGAGGTCGCTGGATGACTAAGCTAAGCGACCCTAGTGGCCGACACAAACACCTGGCCCATCTAGGAGTGGCACTGCAGTGTCACGCAGGATGGCCCTTCCAAAAAACACTCCCCAAACAGCACATGACGCAAAGAAAAAAAGAGGCGCAATGAGGTAGCTGTGTGAGTAAGCTAAGCGACCCTAGTGGCCGACACAAACACCTGGCCCATCTAGGAGTGGCACTGCAGTGTCACGCAGGATGGCCCTTCCAAAAAACACTCCCCAAACAGCACATGACGCAAAGAAAAAAAGAGGCGCAATGAGGTAGCTGTGTGAGAAAGATAAGCGACCCTAGTGGCCGACACAAACACCTGGCCCATCTAGGAGTGGCACTGCAGTGTCACGCAGGATGGCCCTTCCAAAAAACACTCCCCAAACAGCACATGACGCAAAGAAAAAAAGAGGCGCAATGAGGTAGCTGTGTGAGTAAGATAAGCGACCCTAGTGGCCGACACAAACACCTGGCCCATCTAGGAGTGGCACTGCAGTGTCACGCAGGATGGCCCTTCAAAAAAATACTCCCCAAACAGCACATGACGCAAAGAAAAATGAAAGAAAAAAGAGGTGCAAGATGGAATTGTCCTTGGGCCCTCCCACCCACCCTTATGTTGTATAAACAGGACATGCACACTTTAACCAACCCATCATTTCAGTGACAGGGTCTGCCACACGACTGTGACTGAAATGACGGGTTGGTTTGGACCCCCACCAAAAAAGAAGCAATTAATCTCTCCTTGCACAAACTGGCTCTACAGAGGCAAGATGTCCACCTCATCATCATCCTCCGATATATCACCGTGTACATCCCCCTCCTCACAGATTATCAATTCGTCCCCACTGGAATCCACCATCTCAGCTCCCTGTGTACTTTGTGGAGGCAATTGCTGCTGGTCAGTGTCTCCACGGAGGAATTGATTATAATTCATTTTAATGAACATCATCTTCTCCACATTTTCTGGAAGTAACCTCGTACGCCGATTGCTGACAAGGTGAGCGGCGGCACTAAACACTCTTTCGGAGTACACACTTGTGGGAGGGCAACTTAGGTAGAATAAAGCCAGTTTGTGCCAGGGCCTCCAAATTGCCTCTTTTTCCTGCCAGTATAAGTACGGACTGTCTGACGTGCCTACTTGGATGCGGTCACTCATATAATCCTCCACCATTCTTTCAATGGGGAGAGAATCATATGCAGTGCCAGTAGACGACATGTCCGTATCCGTAATCGTTGGCAGGTCCTTCAGTCCGGACCAGATGTCAGCATCAGCAGTCGCTCCAGACTGCCCTGTATCACCGCCAGCGGGTGGGCTCGGAATTCTGAGCCTTTTCCTTGCACCCCCAGTTGCGGGAGAATGTGAAGGAGGAGATGTTGACAGGTCGCGTTCCGCTTGACTTGACAATTTTCTCACCAGCAGGTCTTTGAACCCCAGCAGACTTGTGTCTGCCGGAAAGAGAGATCCAAGGTAGGTTTTAAATCTAGGATCGAGCACGATGGCCAAAATGTAGTGCTCTGATTTCAACAGATTGACCACCCGTGAATCCTTGTTAAGCGAATTAAGGGCTCCATCCACAAGTCCCACATGCCTAGCGGAATCGCTCTGTGTTAGCTCCTCCTTCAATGTCTCCAGCTTCTTCTGCAAAAGCCTGATGAGGGGAATGACCTGACTCAGGCTGGCAGTGTCTGAACTGACTTCACGTGTGGCAAGTTCAAAGGGCAGCAGAACCTTGCACAACGTTGAAATCATTCTCCACTGCGCTTGAGACAGGTGCATTCCACCTCCTATATCGTGCTCAATTGTATAGGCTTGAATGGCCTTTTGCTGCTCCTCCAACCTCTGAAGCATATATAGGGTTGAATTCCACCTCGTTACCACTTCTTGCTTCAGATGATGGCAGGGCAGGTTCAGGCGTTTTTGGTGGTGCTCCAGTCTTCTGTACGTGGTGCCTGTACGCCGAAAGTGTCCCACAATTCTTCTGGCCACCGACAGCATCCCTTGCACGCCCCTCTCGTTTTTTAAATAATTCTGCACCACCAAATTCAAGGTATGTGCAAAACATGGGACGTGCTGGAATTTGCCCATATTTAATGCACACACAATATTGCTGGCGTTGTCCGATGCCACAAATCCACAGGAGAGTCCAATTGGGGTAAGCCATTCCGCGATGATCTTCCTCAGTTGCCGTAAGAGGTTTTCAGCTGTGTGCGTATTCTGGAAACCGGTGATACAAAGCGTAGCCTGCCTAGGAAAGAGTTGGCGTTTGCGAGATGCTGCTACTGGTGCCGCCGCTGCTGTTCTTGCGGCGGGAGTCCATACATCTACCCAGTGGGCTGTCACAGTCATATAGTCCTGACCCTGCCATGCTCCACTTGTCCACATGTCCGTGGTTAAGTGGACATTGGGTACAACTGCATTTTTTAGGACACTGGTGAGTCTTTTTCTGACGTCCGTGTACATTCTCGGTATCGCCTGCCTAGAGAAGTGGAACCTAGATGGTATTTGGTAACGGGGGCACACTACCTCAAGAAATTGTCTAGTTCCCTGTGAACTAACGGCGGATACCGGACGCACGTCTAACACCAACATAGTTGTCAAGGCCTCAGTTATCCGCTTTGCAACAGGATGACTGCTGTGATATTTCATCTTCCTCGCAAAGGACTGTTGGACAGTCTATTGCTTACTGGAAGTAGTACAAGTGGTCTTCCGACTTCCCCTCTGGGATGACCATCGACTCCCAGCAGCAACAACAGCAGCGCCAGCAGCAGTAGGCGTTACACGCAAGGATGCATCGGAGGAATCCCAGGCAGGAGAGGACTCGTCAGAATTGCCAGTGACATGGCCTGCAGGACTATTGGCATTCCTGGGGAAGGAGGAAATTGACACTGAGGGAGTTGGTGGGGTGGTTTGCGTGAGCTTGGTTACAAGAGGAAGGGATTTACTGGTCAGTGGACTGCTTCCGCTGTTGCCCAAAGTTTTTGAACTTGTCACTGACTTATTATGAATGCGCTGCAGGTGACGTATAAGGGAGGATGTTCCGAGGTGGTTAACGTCCTTACCCCTACTTATTACAGCTTGACAAAGGCAACACACGGCTTGACAAATGTTGTCCGCATTTCTGTTGAAATACTTCCACACCGAAGAGCTGATTTTTTTGGTATTTTCACCAGGCATGTCAATGGCCATATTCCTCCCACGGACAACAGGTGTCTCCCCGGGTGCCTGACTTAAACAAACCACCTCACCATCAGAATCCTCCTTGTCAATTTCCTCCCCAGCGCCAGCAACACCCATATCCTCCTCATCCTGGTGTACTTCAACACTGACATCTTCAATCTGACTATCAGGAACTGGACTGCGGGTGCTCCTTCCAGCACTTGCAGGGGGCGTGCAAATGGTGGAAGGCACATGCTCTTCACATCCAGTGTTGGGAAGGTCAGGCATCGCAACCGACACAATTGGACTCTCCTTGTGGATTTGGGATTTCGAAGAACGCAAAGTTCTTTGCTGTGCTTTTGCCAGCTTGAGTCTTTTCATTTTTCTAGCGAGAGGCTGAGTGCTTCCATCCTCATGTGAAGCTGAACCACTAGCCATGAACATAGGCCAGGGCCTCAGCCGTTCCTTGCCACTCCGTGTGGTAAATGGCATATTGGCAAGTTTACGCTTCTCCTCCGACAATTTTATTTTAGATTTTTGAGTCCTTTTTTTACTGATATTTGGTGTTTTGGATTTTACATGCTCTGTACTATGACATTGGGCATCGGCCTTGGCAGACGACGTTGCTGGCATTTCATCGTCTCGGCCATGACTAGTGGCAGCAGCTTCAGCACGAGGTGGAAGTCGATCTTGATCTTTCCCTATTTTTGGAACCTCAACATTTTTGTTCTCCATATTTTAATAGGCACAACTAAAAGGCACCTCAGGTAAACAATGGAGATGGATGGATACTAGTATACTTATGGATGACGAGCGACTGCCGACACAGAGGTAGCTACAGCCGTGGACTACCATACTGTGTCTGCTGCTAATATAGACTGGATGATAATGAGATAAAATTAAAATATATATATATATCACACTAGTACTGCAGCCGGACAGGTATATATTATGTAATGACGGACCTGCTGGACACTGTCTGTCAGCACTGCAGACTCCTAAAGTAAGCTACTAGTATCAAGAAGATAGAAAAAAAAAACCACGGGTAGGTGGTATACAATTATGGATGGACGAGCGACTGCCGACACAGAGGTAGCTACAGCCGTGGACTACCGTACTGTGTCTGCTGCTAATATAGACTGGATGATAATGAGATAAAATTAAAATATATATATATATATCACACTAGTACTGCAGCCGGACAGGTATATATTATGTAATGACGGACCTGCTGGACACTGTCTGTCAGACTCAGCACTGCAGACTCCTAAAGTAAGCTACTAGTATCAAGAAGATAGAAAAAAAAAAACCACGGGTAGGTGGTATACAATTATGGATGGACGAGCGACTGCCTACACAGAGGTAGCTACAGCCGTGGACTACCGTACTGTGTCTGCTGCTAATATAGACTGGATGATAATGAGATAAAATTAAAATATATATATATATCACACTAGTACTGCAGCCGGACAGGTATATATTATGTAATGACGGACCTGCTGGACACTGTCTGTCAGACTCAGCACTGCAGACTCCTAAAGTAAGCTACTAGTATCAAGAAGATAGAAAAAAAAAAAACCACGGGTAGGTGGTATACAATTATGGATGGACGAGCGACTGCCGACACAGAGGTAGCTACTGCCGTGGACTACCGTACTGTGTCTGCTGCTAATATAGACTGGATGATAATGAGATAAAATTAAAATATATATATATATATATATATATCACACTAGTACTGCAGCCGGACAGGTATATATTATGTAATGACGGACCTGCTGGACACTGTCTGCAGAATGCGTTTATAAAAACACCACACGACGAGTGTTTAACTTTTTCAGGCAGACAATCACAATATACTGGTGGTCAGCAGACAATCACAATACTGGTGGTCAGTGGTCACTGGTCAGTCACACTGGCAGTGGCACTCTGGCAGCAAAAGTGTGCACTGTACTTAAAATATGTACTCCTGCTATAACTGCTCCCCAGTCTCCCCCACAATTAAGCTGTGTGAGCAGTGAGCACTCAGCACAGTCAGATAATGATATACAGTATTACATATGATGCAGCACACTGGGCTGAGCACAGATATGGTATGTGACTGTGTCACACTGTGTATCGTTTTTTATCAGGCAGAGAACGGATTAATTAAACTGGTGGTCACTGGTCACACTATCAGCAGCAAGTAGTACTCCTCCTAATAATATGCTCCCCAAAATTTGTGTCTCTCTCTAGTACTCTAGTCTAAACGGAGAGGACGCCAGCCACGTCCTCTCCCTATCAATCTCAATGCACGTGTGAAAATGGCGGCGACGCGCGGCTCCTTATATAGAATCCGAGTCTCGCGATAGAATCCGAGCCTCGCGAGAATCCGACAGCGGGATGATGACGTTCGGGCGCACTCGGGTTAACCGAGCAAGGCGGGAAGATCCGAGTCGCTCGGCCCCGTGTAAAAAAACCTGAAGTTCGGGCGGGTTCGGATTCCGAGGAACCGAACCCGCTCATCTCTAGTAAAAAGGGGACTCTTCTGCCATAATGTGTAAAAAGGGGGACTGCTTCTGTAATGTGTGAAAAGGGGGACTGCTGCCGTAATGTGTTAAAAGGGGGACTGCTGCCATAATGTGTAAAAAGGGGACTCTTCTGCCATAATGTGTAAAAAACAAAGGGGGACTGCTGCTGGCATGTGTAAAAAGGAGGACTGCTGCCGTAATGTGTTAAAAGGGGGACGCTGTCGGCCGAAATGTGTAAAAAGGGGGACACTGCTGCCATAATGTGTAAAAAGGGGACTCTTCTGCCATAATGTGTAAAAAGGGGGACTGCTGCTGTAATGTGTAAAAAGGGGGACTGTTGCCGTAATGTGTTAAAAGGGGGACTGCTGCCATAATGTGTAAAAAGGGGGACTCTGCTGCAATAATGTGTATAAATGGGGACTCTGCTGCCATAATGTGTATAAATAGGGACTGTATATTTGTATATGTGTAATTTGTATATTATGTATATATTATACACAGAGCTGGATTATGGGAGAGGCGACAGTGGCGGCCGTCCCGGGGCCCCCACACATTAAGGGTCCATACAGACCACTTATTTTTAAATTTAAAGTTTCCTACTGCCACAGAGGAGCTCCAGATACAGCACACATCGGCGACTCAGTCAGTGTCTCGGGAATTTCCCTACACTATCCCGCGAGACACTGACTGGGTCGCCGGCGTGTGCTGCTGTCACCGGCCAGGCTGATGTTACTCCATAGTGTCTAGGGTGAGTGAGAATGTGTGTGTGTGTGTGTGTGTGTGTGTGTGTGTGTGTGTGTGTGTGTGTGTGTGTGTGTGTGTGTGTGTGTGTATCTTTGGCAGTAAGGTGCATGTGTGTGTGGGTATCCGTTCACATGGTCGACCATGTTATGGTCGACAGTCATTAGGTCGACCACTATTGGTCGACATTGACATGGTCGACATGGACACATGGTCGACACATGAAAGGTCGACACATGAAAAGGTCGACATGAGTTTTATTAACTTTTTTTTCTTTTGGGGAACTTTTCCATACTTTACGATCCACGTGGACTACGATTGGAACGGTAATCTGTGCCGAGCGAAGCGGTAGCGGAGCGAAGGCACCATGCCCGAAGCGAAGCATGGCGAGCGAAGTTAAAAAACGCATGTCGACCTTTTCATGTGTCGACCTTTCATGTGTCGACCATGTGTCCATGTCGACCATGTCAATGTCGACCAATAGTGGTCGACCTAATGACTGTCGACCATAACATGGTCGACCATGTGAACGGATACCCACACACACATGCACCTTACTGCCAAAGATACACACACACACACACACACACACACACACACACTCTCTCACTCACCCTAGACACTATGGAGCAACATCAGCCTGGCCGGTGACAGCAGCACACGCCGGCGACCCAGTCAGTGTCTCGCGGGATAGTGTAGGGAAATTCCCGAGACACTGACTGAGTCGCCGATGTGTGCTGTATCTGGAGCTCCTCTGTGGCTGTAGGAAACTTTAAATTTAAAAATAAGTGGTCTGTATGGACCCTTAATGTGTGGGGGCCCCGGGACGGCCGCCACTGTCGCCTCTCCCATAATCCAGCTCTGTGTATAATATATACATAATATACAAATTACACATATACAAATATACAGTCCCTATTTATACACATTATGGCAGCAGAGTCCCCATTTATACACATTATTGCAGCAGAGTCCCCCTTTTTACACATTATGGCAGCAGTCCCCCTTTTAACACATTACGGCAACAGTCCCCCTTTTTACACATTACAGCAGCAGTCCCCCTTTTTACACATTATGGCAGAAGAGTCCCCTTTTTACACATTATGGCAGCAGTGTCCCCCTTTTTACACATTTCGGCCGACAGCGTCCCCCTTTTAACACATTACGGCAGCAGTCCTCCTTTTTACACATGCCAGCAGCAGTCCCCCTTTTTACACATTATGGCAGAAGAGTCCCCTTTTTACACATTATGGCAGCAGTCCCCCTTTTAACACATTACGGCAGCAGTCCCCCTTTTTACACATTACAGAAGCAGTCCCCCTTTTTACACATTATGGCAGAAGAGTCCCCTTTTTACTAGAGATGAGCGGGTTCGGTTCCTCGGAATCCGAACCCGCCCGAACTTCAGTTTTTTTTACACGGGGCCGAGCGACTCGGATCTTCCCGCCTTGCTCGGTTAACCCGAGCGCGCCCGAATGTCATCATCCCGCTGTCGGATTCTCGCGAGGCTCGGATTCTATCGCGAGGCTCGGATTCTATATAAGGAGCCGCGCGTCGCCGCCATTTTCACACGTGCATTGAGATTGATAGGGAGAGGACGTGGCTGGCGTCCTCTCCGTTTAGACTAGAGTACTAGAGAGAGACACAAATTTTGGGGAGCATATTATTAGGAGGAGTACTACTTGCTGCTGATAGTGTGACCAGTGACCACCAGTTTAATTAATCCGTTCTCTGCCTGAAAAAAAACGATACACAGTGTGACACAGTCACATACCATATCTGTGCTCAGCCCAGTGTGCTGCATCATATGTAATACTGTATATCATTATCTGACTGTGCTGAGTGCTCACTGCTCACACAGCTTAATTGTGGGGGAGACTGGGGAGCAGTTATAGCAGGAGTACATATTTTAAGTACAGTGCACACTTTTGCTGCCAGAGTGCCACTGCCAGTGTGACTGACCAGTGACCACTGACCACCAGTATTGTGATTGTCTGCTGACCACCAGTATATTGTGATTGTCTGCCTGAAAAAGTTAAACACTCGTCGTGTGGTGTTTTTATAAACGCATTCTGCAGACAGTGTCCAGCAGGTCCGTCATTACATAATATATACCTGTCCGGCTGCAGTACTAGTGTGATATATATATATATTTTAATTTTATCTCATTATCATCCAGTCTATATTAGCAGCAGACACAGTACGGTAGTCCACGGCTGTAGCTACCTCTGTGTCGGCAGTCGCTCGTCCATCCATAATTGTATACCACCTACCCGTGGTTTTTTTTTTTTTCTATCTTCTTGATACTAGTAGCTTACTTTAGGAGTCTGCAGTGCTGAGTCTGACAGACAGTGTCCAGCAGGTCCGTCATTACATAATATATACCTGTCCGGCTGCAGTACTAGTGTGATATATATATATTTTAATTTTATCTCATTATCATCCAGTCTATATTAGCAGCAGACACAGTACGGTAGTCCACGGCTGTAGCTACCTCTGTGTCGGCAGTCGCTCATCCATCCATAATTGTATACCACCTACCCGTGGTTTTTTTTTTTCTATCTTCTTGATACTAGTAGCTTACTTTAGGAGTCTGCAGTGCTGACAGACAGTGTACAGCAGGTCCGTCATTACATAATATATACCTGTCCGGCTGCAGTACTAGTGTGATATATATATATATTTTAATTTTATCTCATTATCATCCAGTCTATATTAGCAGCAGACACAGTACGGTAGTCCACGGCTGTAGCTACCTCTGTGTCGGCAGTCGCTCGTCCATCCATAATTGTATACCACCTACCCGTGGTTTTTTTTTTTCTATCTTCTTGATACTAGTAGCTTACTTTAGGAGTCTGCAGTGCTGAGTCTGACAGACAGTGTCCAGCAGGTCCGTCATTACATAATATATACCTGTCCGGCTGCAGTACTAGTGTGATATATATATATATTTTAATTTTATCTCATTATCATCCAGTCTATATTAGCAGCAGACACAGTACGGTAGTCCACGGCTGTAGCTACCTCTGTGTCGGCAGTCGCTCGTCATCCATAAGTATACTAGTATCCATCCATCTCCATTGTTTACCTGAGATGCCTTTTAGTTGTGCCTATTAAAATATGGAGAACAAAAATGTTGAGGTTCCAAAAATAGGGAAAGATCAAGATCGACTTCCACCTCGTGCTGAAGCTGCTGCCACTAGTCATGGCCGAGACGATGAAATGCCAGCAACGTCGTCTGCCAAGGCCGATGCCCAATGTCATAGTACAGAGCATGTAAAATCCAAAACACCAAATATCAGTAAAAAAAGGACTCAAAAATCTAAAATAAAATTGTCGGAGGAGAAGCGTAAACTTGCCAATATGCCATTTACCACACGGAGTGGCAAGGAACGGCTGAGGCCCTGGCCTATGTTCATGGCTAGTGGTTCAGCTTCACATGAGGATGGAAGCACTCAGCCTCTCGCTAGAAAACTGAAAAGACTCAAGCTGGCAAAAGCACAGCAAAGAACTGTGCGTTCTTCGAAATCCCAAATCCACAAGGAGAGTCCAATTGTGTCGGTTGCGATGCCTGACCTTCCCAACACTGGACGTGAAGAGCATGCGCCTTCCACCATTTGCACGCCCCCTGCAAGTGCTGGAAGGAGCACCCACAGTCCAGTTCCTGATAGTCAGATTGAAGATGTCAGTGTTGAAGTACACCAGGATGAGGAGGATATGGGTGTTGCTGGCGCTGGGGAGGAAATTGACAAGGAGGATTCTGATGGTGAGGTGGTTTGTTTAAGTCAGGCACCCGGGGAGACACCTGTTGTCCGTGGGAGGAATATGGCCATTGACATGCCTGGTGAAAATACCAAAAAAATCAGCTCTTCGGTGTGGAAGTATTTCAACAGAAATGCGGACAACATTTGTCAAGCCGTGTGTTGCCTTTGTCAAGCTGTAATAAGTAGGGGTAAGGACGTTAACCACCTCGGAACATCCTCCCTTATACGTCATCTGCAGCGCATTCATAATAAGTCAGTGACAAGTTCAAAAACTTTGGGCGACAGCGGAAGCAGTCCACTGACCAGTAAATCCCTTCCTCTTGTAACCAAGCTCACGCAAACCACCCCACCAACTCCCTCAGTGTCAATTTCCTCCTTCCCCAGGAATGCCAATAGTCCTGCAGGCCATGTCACTGGCAATTCTGACGAGTCCTCTCCTGCCTGGGATTCCTCCGATGCATCCTTGCGTGTAACGCCTACTGCTGCTGGCGCTGCTGTTGTTGCTGCTGGGAGTCGATGGTCATCCCAGAGGGGAAGTCGTAAGACCACTTTTACTACTTCCACCAAGCAATTGACTGTCCAACAGTCCTTTGCGAGGAAGATGAAATATCACAGCAGTCATCCTGCTGCAAAGCGGATAACTGAGGCCTTGGCATCCTGGGTGGTGAGAAACGTGGTTCCGGTATCCATCATTACTGCAGAGGCAACTAGAGACTTGTTGGAGGTACTGTGTCCCCGGTATCAAATACCATCTAGGTTCCATTTCTCTAGGCAGGCGATACCGAAAATGTACACAGACCTCAGAAAAAGAGTCACCAGTGTCCTAAAAAATGCAGCTGTACCCAATGTCCACTTAACCACGGACATGTGGACAAGTGGAGCAGGGCAGGGTCAGGACTATATGACTGTGACAGCCCACTGGGTAGATGTATGGACTCCCGCCGCAAGAACAGCAGCGGCGGCACCAGTAGCAGCATCTCGCAAACGCCAACTCTTTCCTAGGCAGGCTACGCTTTGTATCACCGGTTTCCAGAATACGCACACAGCTGAAAACCTCTTACGGCAACTGAGGAAGATCATCGCGGAATGGCTTACCCCAATTGGACTCTCCTGTGGATTTGTGGCATCGGACAACGCCAGCAATATTGTGTGTGCATTAAATATGGGCAAATTCCAGCACGTCCCATGTTTTGCACATACCTTGAATTTGGTGGTGCAGAATTATTTAAAAAACGAGAGGGGCGTGCAAGAGATGCTGTCGGTGGCCAGAAGAATTGCGGGACACTTTCGGCGTACAGGCACCACGTACAGAAGACTGGAGCACCACCAAAAACGCCTGAACCTGCCCTGCCATCATCTGAAGCAAGAAGTGGTAACGAGGTGGAATTCAACCCTATATATGCTTCAGAGGTTGGAGGAGCAGCAAAAGGCCATTCAAGCCTATACAATTGAGCACGATATAGGAGGTGGAATGCACCTGTCTCAAGCGCAGTGGAGAATGATTTCAACGTTGTGCAAGGTTCTGCTGCCCTTTGAACTTGCCACACGTGAAGTCAGTTCAGACACTGCCAGCCTGAGTCAGGTCATTCCCCTCATCAGGCTTTTGCAGAAGAAGCTGGAGACATTGAAGGAGGAGCTAACACAGAGCGATTCCGCTAGGCATGTGGGACTTGTGGATGGAGCCCTTAATTCGCTTAACAAGGATTCACGGGTGGTCAATCTGTTGAAATCAGAGCACTACATTTTGGCCACCGTGCTCGATCCTAGATTTAAAACCTACCTTGGATCTCTCTTTCCGGCAGACACAAGTCTGCTGGGGTTCAAAGACCTGCTGGTGAGAAAATTGTTAAGTCAAGCGGAACGCGACCTGTCAACATCTCCTCCTTCACATTCTCCCGCAACTGGGGGTGCGAGGAAAAGGCTCAGAATTCCGAGCCCACCCGCTGGCGGTGATGCAGGGCAGTCTGGAGCGACTGCTGATGCTGACATCTGGTCCGGACTGAAGG
The DNA here is from genome assembly GCF_028390025.1 of Pseudophryne corroboree. Classification (NCBI taxonomy): domain Eukaryota; kingdom Metazoa; phylum Chordata; class Amphibia; order Anura; family Myobatrachidae; genus Pseudophryne; species Pseudophryne corroboree. Next base: position 1,102,972,965 of record NC_086444.1, on the reverse strand, counting down.
ACCTGCCAACGATTACGGACATGTCGTCTACTGGCACTGCATATGATTCTCTCCCCATTGAAAGAATGGTGGAGGATTATATGAGTGACCGCATCCAAGTAGGCACGTCAGACAGTCCGTACTTATACTGGCAGGAAAAAGAGGCAATTTGGAGGCCCTTGCACAAACTGGCTTTATTCTACCTAAGTTGCCCTCCCACAAGTGTGTACTCCGAAAGAGTGTTTAGTGCCGCCGCTCACCTTGTCAGCAATCGGCGTACGAGGTTACTTCCAGAAAATGTGGAGAAGATGATGTTCATTAAAATGAATTATAATCAATTCCTCCGTGGAGACATTGACCAGCAGCAATTGCCTCCACAAAGTACACAGGGAGCTGAGATGGTGGATTCCAGTGGGGACAAATTGATAATCTGTGAGGAGGGGGATGTACACGGTGATATATCGGAGGATGATGATGAGGTGGACATCTTGCCTCTGTAGAGCCAGTTTGTGCAAGGAGAGATTAATTGCTTCTTTTTTGGTGGGGGTCCAAACCAACCCGTCATTTCAGTCACAGTCGTGTGGCAGACCCTGTCACTGAAATGATGGGTTGGTTAAAGCGTCCATGTCCTGTTTATACAACATAAGGGTGGGTGGGAGGGCCCAAGGACAATTCCATCTTGCACCTCTTTTTTCTTTCATTTTTCTTTGCGTCATGTGCTGTTTGGGGAGTATTTTTTTGAAGGGCCATCCTGCGTGACACTGCAGTGCCACTCCTAGATGGGCCAGGTGTTTGTGTCGGCCACTAGGGTCGCTTATCTTACTCACACAGCTACCTCATTGCGCCTCTTTTTTTCTTTGCGTCATGTGCTGTTTGGGGAGTGTTTTTTGGAAGGGCCATCCTGCGTGACACTGCAGTGCCACTCCTAGATGGGCCAGGTGTTTGTGTCGGCCACTAGGGTCGCTTAGCTTACTCACACAGCTACCTCATTGCGCCTCTTTTTTTCTTTGCGTCATGTGCTGTTTGGGGAGTGTTTTTTGGAAGGGCCATCCTGCGTGACACTGCAGTGCCACTCCTAGATGGGCCAGGTGTTTGTGTCGGCCACTAGGGTCGCTTAGCTTAGTCATCCAGCGACCTCGGTGCAAATTTTAGGACTAAAAATAATATTGTGAGGTGTGAGGTGTTCAGAATAGACTGAAAATGAGTGGAAATTATGGTTTTTGAGGTTAATAATACTTTGGGATCAAAATGACCCCCAAATTCTATGATTTAAGCTGTTTTTTAGGGTTTTTTGAAAAAAACACCCGAATCCAAAACACACCCGAATCCGACAAAAAAAATTCGGTGAGGTTTTGCCAAAACGCGGTCGAACCCAAAACACGGCCGCGGAACCGAACCCAAAACCATAACACAAAACCCGAAAAATTTCAAGTGCACATCTCTAGTTGTGTCCTCTGCTGCCATATGTCCAGTGCTGCTGTATAAGTCCCTTACAATGTTTCTGTGTTGTGCTGCATCAGTTCAGTGGTGGTGTATTGTGCTGCATCAGTCCAGTTACAGTGGTGGTGTCCTCTGCTGCCATATGTCTAGTGCTGCTGTATAAATCCAGTCCAGTGCAGTGGTGCTGTGTTGTCCTGCATCAGTCCAGTGGTGGTGTCCCTGTGCTGCAATATGTCCAGTGATCCTGCCGTATATGTCCATTGATACTGCCAAATATGTCCAGCGGTACTGCCGTAAAAATCCAGTGGTACTGGCGTATAAGTCCAGTGATCCTGCCGTATAATTACAGTGGTACTGGCGTATAAGTCCAGTCCAGTGATACTGCCGTATATGTCCAGCAATACTGCCGTATATGTCTATTGATACTGCCGTATATGTCCAGCGGCACTGCCGTATAAATCCATTGATCCTGCCGTTTAATTGCAGTGATCCTGCCGTATAATTCCAGTGATCCTCCCGTATAATTATAGTGCTACTGGGGTATAAGTCCAGTGATCCTGCGGAATAATTACAGTGGTACTGGCGTATAAGTCCAGTCCAGTGATACTGCCGTATATGTCCAGCGGTACTGCCGTATATGTCCAGCGGTACTGACGTATAAATCCAGCGATCCTGACGTATAATTCCAGTGGTACTGGCGTATAATTCCAGTGATCCTGCCGTATAATTGCAGTGATCGTGCAGTATAATTCCAGTAATCCTGCTGTATAATTGCAGTGATCCTGACGTATAATTCCAGTGATCCTGCCATATATTTCCAGTGATCCTGCCGTATAATTACAGTGATCCTGCCGTATAAGTCCAGTGGTACTGGCGTATAAGTCCAGTGATCCTGCCGTATAATTCCAGTTGTACTGGCATATATGTCCAGTGATACTGCCATATATGTCCATTGATACTGTTGTATATGTCCAGCGGTACTGCCGTATATGTTCAGCGGTACTGCCGTATAAATCCAGTGATCCTGCTGTATAAGTCCAGTGATCCTGCCATATAATTCATAGTAACATAGTAACATAGTATCTGAGGTTGAAAAAAGACAATTGTCCATCGAGTTCAACCTATTTGTGGTCTCCTATGCATGATAATTTGTCTAAATATTTTTGACTGATGCTGATGTCAGCCGTTGCATTTTATCCCTTTTTGTAGTAACTATAATGCGTGACTATGCACCATAACCCTGGATATCCTTATCCATTAGGAATTTATCTAACCCATTCTTAAAGGTGTTGACAGATTCCGCCATTACAACTCCCTCAGGCAGGGAATTCCAAACACGTATTGTCCTTACCGTGAAAAAGCCTTTACGACGTATTGTGCGGAATCTCCTCTCCTCTAACCTGAGCGGGTGTCCACGTGTCCTATGTGTTGATCTAACCAAAAACAGGTCCCGCGCAAGCTCTGTGTATTGTCTCCTTATATATTTGTAGATGTTGATCATATCCCCTCTTAGTCTCCTCTTTTCCAATGTAAACATGCCAAGTCTTTCAAGCCTTTCCTCGTATTCCATCGTCTCCATGCCCTTAATTAGTTTAGTCGCCCTCCACTGAACCTTTTCTAGCTCCAGGATATCCTTTTTTTTAGTGCGGTGCCCAGAATTGTACGCAGTATTCAAGGTGTGGCCTCACTAGTGATTTATATAACGGGAGTATAACACCCTCGTCCCTTGCATCAATTCCCCATTTTATGCATGCTAGTATCTTATTAGCCTTTTTTGCTGCCATCCTACTTTGGGAACTGCTGCTTAGTTTGCTATCTATGAGAACACCTAAGTCTATTTCCAGTACAGTATCCCCTAATGTTACCCCATTCAGTTTGTAGGTGTTATTTTTGTTCTTGCTACCACAGTGCATTACCTTACACTTGTCTGTGTTGAAGCGCATTCTCCATTTGGCTGCCCATGCTTCTAATTTAACTAAGTCGTTCTGAAGAGACTCTGCATCCTCCTCTGTATTTATAGCCTTACACAATTTGGTATCATCTGCAAAAATTGACACCATGCTCTCTAGATCCTCTGTTAGGTCGTTAATAAAAAAGGTTGAACAATTGCGGTCCTAATACCGAGCCTTGTGGCGCACCACTTAACACTTCAGTCCAATTTGAAAGCGATCCATTAACCACAACGCGCTGCTCTCTGTTATCTAACCAATTCTTGACCCAAGTGCATATAGTGCTTCCTAGCCCTATTTCTTGTAGCTTATAGATAAGTCGCATGTGTGGTGCTGTGTCGAAAGCTTTGGAAAAGTCTAAAAAGATTACATCCACGTCTTTACACTGATCGAGGTTTGCACTTACTGTTTCGTAAAAACCAAGTAAGTTGGTTTGACAGGATCTGTCCTTCACATATCCATGTTGATTCCTTTTAATGATTTTATTGGCTTCAAGGAACTTCTGAATACTATCCCTTAGAATACCTTCCAGTACTTTCCCCACTATAGATGTAAGACTAACTGGTCTATAGTTACCTGGTTCAGCTTTACTTCCCTTTTTGAATATAGGCACTACTTCTGCTATACGCCAGTCTTTGGGAACCATACCTGATATACTGTAACTGAATCCTTAAAGATCAAAAATAGTGGTTTTGCCAGTTCAGAGTGAAGCTCCATTAGAACCCTTGTGTGAATGCCATCGGGCCCCGGTGACTTATTAATCTTTAAATGTTTTAATTGGTTACAGACTACCTCCTCACTTAAATAAGTACCTATCAGTGGGATATTCTCATTATTGAGATTGTGTGTCAGTCCCTGAATTGGGTCCTCTAGTAAATACTGTTGAAAAAAATTCATTAAGTATGTCCGCTATGTCATTATCATTTTTGATTAAGACTCCCGACTTGTCTTTTAAAGGGCCTATACTCTCCTTCTTTAATCTCTTGCTATTAATGTATTTAAATAATTTTTTGGGATTAGATTTGCTTTCCTTAGCTACTAGTTTTTCTGTTTCTACTTTTGCTGCTCTTATTTCTGTTTTGCGTATTTTGTTATAGTCTTTATAGTGCTGAAATGATTCCGCATTCCCATCCGATTTATATTTTTTAAATGCTCGCCTTTTCTTGCCCATAAGTTCCTTTATTTTTTTTATTAAGCCACATCGGTTTATTATTATTAATCCTTTTTTTGCTGCTCGTAGGAATAAATTTGAGAGTATTTTTAGCTAGTAGTAATTTTAATACATCCCATTTCTCTGTAGTATTTTTTTCTAGAAACAAACCTTCCCAATCAATATCCCTTAAAGTTTCCCTCATCATTTCAAAGTTGGCTTTGCTAAAGTTTAGAGTCCTAATTGAGCCAGTATAGGACTGTTTATGAAAACTTATATTGAATGTGACCTTATTGTGGTCGCTGTTTCCTATGGGCTCCCCCACTTTAATATCTGATACCAATTCCCCATTGTTTGTTAATACCAGGTCTAAGATTGCATTGTACCTGGTGGGTTTCTCAATTAGTTGAACTAAGTAGTTATCATTAAGTGTGTTTAAAAACCTATTACCCCTAGCAGTATCACATGAATCATTTTTCCAGTTTATCTCTGGATAGTTAAAATCTCCCATCGCTACTATGTCACCTACTCCTGCTGCTCTTTCAATCCAGTGATCCTGCCGTATAATTCCAGTGATCCTGCCGTATAAGTCCATATAAGTCTATATAATGCCGTAAAGTCCAGTCCAGTCGTGTTGCCATGTAAGTTAAGTGGTGCTGTCCTATGCTATATATTATTTACTCCAAATAAAGGGGTTATTAATATTTAATCCAAATAATTTTCACAGGGTTTGCCCTGTGTGGTGTAGAGGTATGCTTTCCTGTACCGCATATTGTTATATAACTCCAGAAATTAATGGAGAACAAAAATTTGGAGGATAAAATAGGGAAATATCAAGAACCACTTCTTCCTAGTGCTGAAACTGCTGCCACTACTCATGACATAGACGATGAAATCCCATCAATGTCGTCTGCCAAGGCTGATGCCCAATGTGATAGTAGAGGGCATGTAAAATCTAAAAAGCCAAAGTTCATTAAAAAAAAACAAAAAAAGATATTTAAATGGTCTGAGGAGAAACATAAACTTGCCAATATGCCATTTACAACACGGAGTGGCAAGGAACGGCTGAGGCCCTGGCCTATGTTCATAACTAGTGGTTCAGCTTCACATGACGATGGAAGCCCTCATCCTCCCGCTAGAAAAGTGATAAGAGTTAAACTGGAAAAAGCACAGCAGAGAACTGTGCGTTCTAAGATGGTATCACAAATCCCCAAGGAGAGTTCAAGTGTCTCGGCGGTTGCGATGTCTGACCTTCCCAACATTGGATGGGAAGAGGTGGCTCCTTCCACCATTTGCATGCCCTCTGCAAGTGCTGGAAGTAGCACTCACAGTCCCATTTCTGATATTCAAATTGAAGGTGTCACTGTTGACGTACACCAGGATGAGGATATGGGTGTTGCTGGCACTGAGGAGGAAGTTGACGATGAGGATTCTGATGGTGATGAGGTTTGTTTAAATCAGGCACTGGGGGAGACACCTGTTGTCCATGGATGAATAAGCCCATTGTGATGCCTGGGCAGAATACCAAAAAAGCCACCTCTTCAGTGTGGAATCATTTCTCCACAAATCCAGACAACAGGTGTCAAGTCGTGTGTTGCCTCTGTCAATCTGTAATAAGTAAGGGTAAGGACGTTAACCACCTAGGAACATGCTCCCTTATACGTCACCTGCAGCGCATTCATCAGAAGTCAGTGTCCAGTTGTGAAACTATGGGTAGGAGTGTAAGCAGTCCACTGACACCTAAATCCCTTCTTTCTCTTGTACCTAAGCTCCTGCAAGCCACACCACCAACTCCCTCAACGTCATCTTCCTCCTCAGTCAGGAACGTCAGTAGTCCTGGCAAGACTGAGGAGTCCTCTCCTAACCGGGATTCCCCCGGAAGATACTTGAGTGGTACCCCTGCTGTTGCTGCTGCTGTTGTTGCTGCTGGGATTGGATTGTCATCCCAGAGGGGGAGTCGGAACACCACTTGTACTACTTCAATTAAGCAATTGACTGTCCAACAGTCCTTTGCGAGGAAGATGAAATATGACAGCAGTCATCCTTTTGCAAAGCGGATAACTGAGACCTTGACAGCTATGTTGGTGTCAGACGTGCGTCCGGTATCTGCCATTAGTTCAGTGGGGCTTAGAGAATTGTTTGAGGTCCTGTGTCCACGGTATCAAATCCCATCTAGGTTCCACTTCACTAGGCAGGCGATACCGAGAATGTACAGAGACGTCAGAAAAAATGTCCCCAGTGTCCTACAAAATGCAGTTGTACCCACTGTCCATTTAACCACGGACATGTGGACAAGTGAAACAGGGCAAACTAAGGACTACATGACTGACAGCCCACTGTGTAGATGTATGTCTTCCCGCAGCAACAACAGCAGTGGCACCAGTAGCAGCATCTCGCAAACGCCAACTCTTTCCTAGGCAGGCTACGCTATGCATCACCGCTTTCAGTAAAAGGCTCTTACGGAAACTGAGGGACATCATTGCACATCATTGCACATTACACCAATTAGACTCTCCTGGGGATTTGTGATATCGGACAACGTCACCAATATTGTGCGTGTATTACATCCCATGTTTTGCACATACAACTAATTTGGTGGTGCAGAATTTTTTTTTAAATTACAGGGGAGTGCAGGAGATGCTGTCGGTGGCCTGAAAAATTGCGGGCCACTTTCGGCATTCAGCCACAGCGTGCCGAAGACTGGAGCGCCATCAAACACTCCTGAACCTGCCCTGTCATCACCTGAAGCAAGAGGTGGTAACGAGGTGGAATTCAACACCCTATAAGCTTCAGAGGATGGAGGAGCAGCAAAAGGCCATTCAAGCCTATACATCCACCTACGATATAGGGAAAGGAGAGGGAATGTACCTGACTCAAGCACAATGGAGAATGATTTCCGTCTTGTGCAAGGTTCTCCAACCCTTTGAACTTGCCACACGTGAAGTCAGTTCAGACACTGCCAGCTTGAGTTATGTCATTCCCCTCATCATAATTTTGCAGAAGCAGCTGGAGATATTGAAGGAGGAGCTAAGATGGAGTGATTCTGCAAAGTATGTGGGACTTGTGGATGGAGCCCTTCACTTGCTTTGCCAGGATTCAAGGGTGGTCAATCTGTTGAAATCAGAGCACTACATTTTATCCACCGTGCTCGATCCTATGTTTAAAGCCTACGTTGTGTCTCTCTTTCCAGCAGACACAAGTCTGCAGATGTTCAAAGACCTGCTGGTGAGAAAATTGTCAACTCAAGCGGAACGGGACCCGTCAACAGCTCCTCCTTCACTTTCTTACGCATCTGGGACTGCGAGGAAAAGGATAAGATTTCCTAGCCCACCCGCTGGCGGTGATGCAGGGCAGTCATGAGTGAGTGCTGACATCTGATCCGGACTGAAGGACCTGCCAACGATTACTGACATGTCTACTGTCACTGCATATGATTCTGTCACCATTGAAAGAATGGTGGAGGATTATATGAGTAACAGCATCCAAGTAGGCATGTCAGACAGTCCGTACGTACTGTATACTGGCAGGAAAAAGAGCCAATTTGGATGCCCTTGCACAAACTGGCGTTATTTCACCTAAGTTGCCCCCCCTCCAGTGTGTACTCCGAAAGAGTGTTTAGTGCAGCCGGTAACCTTGTCAGCGATCAGCATAGGAGGTTATGTCCACAAAATGTGGAGAAGATGATGTTCGTCAAAATGAATTATAAATTCCACCGGGAAGACCTTTACCAGCAATTGCCTCCAGAAAGTACACAGGGACCTGTGATGGTGGATTCCAGTGGGGACGAATTAATATTCTGTGAGGAGGAGGATGTACACTCTGAAAGGGGTGAGGAATCGAAGGATGAGGATGAGGTTGACATCTTGCCTCTGTAGAGCCAGTTTGTGAAGGATAGATTGATTGCTTCTTTTTTGGTGGGGGCCCAAACAAACCAGTCATTTCAGCCACAGTCGTGTGGCAGACCCTGTCGCTGAAATGATTGGTTTGTTAAAGTGTGCGTGTCCTGTTTATTCAACATAAGGTTGGGTTGGAGGGCCCAAGGACAATTCCATCTTGCACCTCTTTTTCTTCTTTGCATCATGTGCTGTTTGGGGACTAGTTTTTGAATAGTGCCATCTTGTCTGCAACTGCAGTGCCAATCCTAGATGGGCCATGTGTTTGTGCCGCACACTTGTGTCGCTTAGCTTGGCCATCCAGCTACCTAATTGCACCTCTTCTTCTTCTTTGCATCATGTGCTGTTTGGGGACTAGTTTTTGAATAGTGCCATCTTGTCTGCAACTGCAGTGCCACTCCTAGATGGGCCAGGTGTTTGTGCCGCACACTTGTGTCGCTTAGCTTAGTCATACAGCCACCTCGGTGCAACCTTTTGGCCTAAAAACAATATTGTGAGGTGTTCAGAATAGACTGGAAATTAGTGGAAATGTTATTAAGGTTAATAATACAGTAGGATCAAAATTACCCCCAAATTCTGTGATTTTAGCTGGTTTTATGTTTTTTCCAAAAATCATTCAGATCCAAAACCAAAACACGAAAGGATGGTTTTGGCAAAACCAACCCAAAACACGAGCGGGGAATTAGAACCAAAACACAAAACACGAAAAGTGCCCGCCGCACATCTCTACTTTAGGCCACAAACTGCAGTGTGCTGGCTGGTTACTAAGCAACAGAGCAGCTGCAGAAACACACAGCCGTTGATAGCACATCTAAGAAGCATTGCCATACAGTAGTGGCAGAAATAAAAAGTGGTGCATGACTGGTGGCAGCAGCTGCAGCACTAGTCTTTGGTTGCTCTACTCTAAACTGAGTGTTATAAATGTTTCAATTTGCTGATTAATGCGTGGAGTCACAGGGCTTATAGATGCATGTGAACAAAGCACACTATGGTAAAGCGCACCAAACAGTACAAACAATAGATCATTTTTAAATATTTTTTTTAACTTGCTGCTCACTTCAAACTGCATGGAGTCACAGAGCTTATATATGCATGTGAACAAAGCTCACTAGGGTAAAGCACACCAAACAGTACAAACAATAGAAAAATATCTGACAGTGAATCACACAATTCACAATGTAGTGCTGCTTGTGAACAGCCACTTTAGATAGACACAGCACAGCCAATTTACAGCAGAGTACAGCACAGCATATAGCAGCGTGCCCCCTACACCCTGATTATATAAAGAGCACAGCCACTTATAAGTCTGGAGTCTTTAGTCTGACACAGCACAGCCAATACAGAAGAGAACAGCACAGCATACAGCAGTGTGCCCCCTATACACTGACTATATACAGAGCAAAGCCACTTGTAAGTCTGGAGTCTGGACAGTGGATACAGCACAGCCAATACAGCAGAGTACCGCACAGCATATAGCAGCATGCCCCCTATACACTGACTATATACAGAACACAGCCACTTGTAAGTCTGGAGTCTGGACAGTGGACACAGCACAGCCAATACAGCAGAGTACAGCGCAGCAAATAGCAGCATGCCCCCTATACACTCACAATATACAGAGCAAACCACTTGTAAGTCTGGAGTTTGGACAGTGGACACAGCACAGCCAATACAGTAGAGTACAGCACAGCATGTGGCAGCAGGGTGTAGTACGGCTGACCGGCGGTCAGGAGACTGCCGGTCAGCTTACCGATGCCGGGATCCCGGCAGCATACCGACGCCGGGATCCCGGTGGGGAGGGGCGAGTGCAGCAAGCCCCTTGCGGGCACGCTGCGCTCGCCACACTGCGGGCTCAGTGGCGACCTGCAGTTGCCACGGGTACTATTCCCACTCTATGGGTGTCGTGGACACCCACGAGTGGAAATAGTCCCTGTTGGTTGGCATGCCGACCATCGGGATAGTGAGCGGTCGGGATGGTGGAGGAGGTCATGTGACTGTCAGTCACCCGACCGCCGGTCACATGAATACCACCCGTGGCAGCATGCCCCCTTTACACTCAGCGCAGCATATAGCAGCATGCCCCCTATACACTGACTATATACAGAGCACAGCCACTTGTAAGTCTGGAGTCTGGACAGTGGACACACAGCCAATACAGCAGAGTACAGCACAGCATATAGCAGCATGCCCCCTATACACTCACTATATACAGAGCAAACCACTTGTAAGTCTGGAGTTTGGACAGTGGACACAGCACAGCCAATACAGTAGAGTACAGTGCAGCATGTAGCAGCATGCCCCCTTTACACTCAGCGCAGCATATAGCAGCATGCCCCCTATACACTGACTATATACAGAGCACAGCCACTTGTAAGTCTGGAGTTTGGACAGTGGACACAGCACAGCCAATACAGTAGAGTACAGCGCAGCATGTAGCAGCATGCCCCCTTTATGCTCAGCGCAGCATATAGCAGCATGCCCCCTATACACTGACTATATACAGAGCACAGCCACTTGTAAGTCTGGAGTTTGGACAGTGGACACAGCACAGCCAATACAGCAGAGTACCGCACAGCATATAGCAGCGTGCCCCCTATACACTCACTATATACAGAGCAAACCACTTGTAAGTCTGGAGTTTGGACAGTGGTCACAGCACAGCCAATACAGTAGAGTACAGCGCAGCATGTAGCAGCATGCCCCCTTTACACTCAGTGCAGCATATAGCAGCATGCCCCTTATACACTGAATATATACAGAGCACAACCACTTGTAAGTCTGGAGTTTGGGCAGTGGACACAGCACAGCCAATACAGCAGAGTACAGCACAGCATATAGCAGCATGCCCCCTATACACTCACTATATACAGAGCAAACCACTTGTAAGTCTGGAGTTTGGACAGTGGACACAGCACAGCCAATACAGCAGAGTACAGCACAGCATGTAGCATCATGTCCCCTTTACACTCAGCGCAGCATATAGCAGCATGCCCCCTATACACTGACTATATACAGAGCAAACCACTTGTAAGTCTGGAGTTTGGACAGTGGACACAGCACAGCCAATACAGTAGAGTACAGCGCAGCATGTAGCAGCATGCCCCCTTTACGCTCAGCGCAGCATATAGCAGCATGCCCCCTATGCACTGACTATATACAGAGCAAACCACTTGTAAGTCAGGAGCCTGGACAGTGGACACAGCACAGCCAATACAGCAGAGTACAGCACAGCATATAGCAGCATGCCCCCTATACACTCACTATATACAAAGCAAAGCCACTTGTAAGTCTGGAGTTTGGACAGTGGTCACAGCACAGCCAATACAGTAGAGTACAGCGCAGCATGCCCCCTATACACTGACTATATACAGAGCACAGCCACTTGTAAGTCTGGAATCTGGACAGTGGACACAGCACAGCCAATACAGCAGAGTACAGCCAGCACAAGGCAGCATGCCTGAGAGTGAAATTGTGCACAGTCCCAGCTGCACTGCACAGCTGAGACATATAGAATTTAATGCTGGGAGGATGACATTTTACCTCAAAGTGGAATCTGGCAGGGAAACCCGAGCTGCGGCTTGGATTACGGAGGTTTGTATCGGCTCTGGTTCTAAGGAATCCAAACCGTTAATTTCTAGTTTTCCTGCAACATTTCTTAAGAACATATGAGGAAGATATGCAAAGGCTTGCAAAGAGATAAAGGGAAAAGATATATAATAAAACATGGTTGGTACTTTGGGGAAGATGTATTAAGCCTGGAGAAGTGATTAAGTGGAAGGTTATAATGCACTAGCCAATCAGCTCCTAATGGCCAATAAACAAATAAACAAAAAAATAAGATTTTACTCACCGGTAAATCTATTTCTCGTAGTCCGTAGTGGAGGCTGGGAACTCCGAAAGGACCATGGGGAATAGCGGCTCCGCAGGAGACTGGGCACAACTAAAAGAAAGCTTTTAGACTACCTGGTGTGCACTGGCTCCTCCCACTATGACCCTCCTCCAAGCCTCAGTTAGGATACTGTGCCCGGAAGAGCTGACACAATAAGGAAGGATTTTGAATCCCGGGTAAGACTCACACCAGCCACACCAATCACACTGTATAACTCGTGATACCATATCCAGTTAACAGTATGAAACATAACTGAGCCTCTCAACAGATGGCTCATAACAATAACCCTTTAGTTAACAATAACTATATACAAGTATTGCAGACAATCCGCACTGACAATCCGCACTTGGGATGGGCGCCCAGCATCCACTACGGACTACGAGAAATAGATTTACCGGTGAGTAAAATCTTATTTTCTCTAACGTCCTAGTCGATGCTGGGAACTCCGAAAGGACCATGGGGATTATACCAAAGCTCCCAAACGGGCGGGAGAGTGCGGATGACTCTGCAGCACCGAATGAGAGAACTCAAGGTCCTCCTCAGCCAGGGTATCAAATTTGTAGAATTTAGCAAACGTGTTTGCCCCTGACCAAGTTGCAGTTCGGCAAAGTTGTAAAGCCGAGACCCCTCGGGCAGCCGCCCAAGATGAGCCCACTTTCCTCGTGGAATGGGCTTTTACTGATTTAGGATGCTGCAATCCAGCCGCAGAATGCTCCAGCTGAATTGTGCTACAAATTCAGCGAGCAATAGTCTGCTTAGAAGCAGGAGCACCTATTTTGTTGGGTGCCTACAGGATAAAAAGCGAGTCAATTTTTCCTGACTCCAGCCGTCCTGGAAATATAATTTTTTAAGGCCCTGACTACGTCCAGTAACTTGGAATTTTCCAAGTCCCTAGTAGCCGCAGGCACTACAATAGGTTGGTTCAAGTGAAAAGCTGATACCACCTTAGGGAGAAACTGGGGACGAGTCCTCAATTCTGCCCTATCCATAAGGAAAATCAGATAAGGGCTTTACATGACAAAGCCGCCCATTCTGACACACGCCTGGCCGAAGCCAAGGCCAATAACATGACAACTTTCCACGTGAGATATTTCAAATCCACAGTTTTAAGTGGCTCAAACCAATGTGATTTTAGGAAACTCAACACCACGTTGAGATCCCAAGGTGCCACAGGAGGCACAAAAGGGGGCTGAATATGTAGCACTCCCTTTACAAATGTCTGAACTCCAGGCAGTGAAGCCAGTTCTTTCTGGAAGAAAATCGACAGAGCCGAAATCTGGACCTTAATGGAACCCAAGTTTAGGCCCATAGTCACTCCTGACTGTAGGAAGTGCAGAAAACGACCCAGCTGAAATTCCTCTGTTGGGGCCTTCCTGGCCTCACACCACGCAACATATTTTCGCCAAATACGGTGATAATGGTTTGCGGTTACTTCTTTCCTGGCTTTTATCAGCGTAGGAATGACTTCCTCCGGAATGCCCTTTTCCTTTAGGATCCGGAATTCAACTGCCATGCCGTCAAACGCAGCCGCGGTAAGTCTTGGAACAGACAGGGCCCCTGCTGTAGCAGATCCTGTCTGAGCGGTAGAGGCCATGGGTCCTCTGATATCATTTCTTGAAGTTCTGGGTACCAAGCTCTTCTTGGCCCATCCAGAACCACGAGTATCGTTCTTACTCCTCGTTTTCTTATTATTCTCAGTACCGTTGGTATGAGAGGCAGAGGAGGGAATACATAAACCGACTGGTACACCCACGGTGTCACTAGAGCGTCCACAGCTATTGCCTGAGGGTCCCTTGACCTGGCGCAATATCTAGTTTTTTGTTTAGGCGGGACGCCATCATGTCCACCTGTGGCCTTTCCCAACGGTTTACCAACAGTTGGCAGACTTCTGGATGAAGTTCCCACTCTCCCGGGTGTAGGTTGTGTCTGCTGAGGAAGTCTGCTTCCCAGTTGTCCACTCCCGGAATGAACACTGCTGACAGTGCTAAGACGTGATTTTCCGCCCATCGGAGAATCCTTGTGGCTTCTGCCATCGCCATCCTGCTTCTTGTGCCGCCCTGTCGGTTTACATGGGCGACTGCCGTGATGTTGTCTGATTGGATCAGTACTGGCTGGTTTTGAAGCAGAGGCCTTGCCAGACTTAGGGCATTGTAAATGGCCCTCAGTTCCAGAATATTTATGTGTAGGGACGACTCCTGACTTGACCAAAGTCCTTGGAAATTTCTTCCCTGTGTGACTGCCCCCCAGCCTCGAAGGCTGGCATCCGTGGTTACCAGGACCCAGTCCTGTATGCCGAATCTGCGGCCCTCTTGAAGATGAGCACTCTGCAGCCACCACAGTAGAGATACCCTGGTCCTTGGAGACAGGGTTATCAGCCGATGCATCTGAAGATGCGATCCCGACCACTTGTCCAAGAGGTCCCACTGAAAGGTTCTTGCATGTAACCTGCCGAATGGAATTTTGCTTCGTAAGAAGCTACCATTTTTCCCAGGACTCGTGTGCAGTGATGCACCGATACCTGTTTTGGTTTCAGGAGGTCTCTGACTAGAGATGACAGCTCCTTGGCTTTCTCCTGCGGGAGAAACACTTTTTTCTGTTCTGTGTCCAGAACCATCCCCAGGAACAGTAGGCGTGTGGTAGGAACCAGCTGTGACTTTGGAATGTATAGAATCCATCCGTGCTGTTGTAGCACTTCCCGAGATAGTGCTACTCCGACCAACAACTGCTCCTTGGACCTCGCCTTTATAAGGAGATCGTCCAAGTACGGGATAATTAAAACTCCCTTTTTCGAAGGAGTATCATCATTTCTGCCATTACCTTGGTAAAGACCCTCGGTGCCGTGGACAGTCCAAACGACAGTGTTTGGAATTGGTAATGGCAATCCTGTACCACAAATCTGAGGTACTCCTGGTGAGGATGGAAATGGGGACATGTAGGTAAGCCTCCTTGATGTCCAGGGATACCATGTAATCTAGAGATGAGCGGGTTCGGTTTCTCTGAATCCGAACCCGCCAGAACTTCATGTTTTTTTTCACGAGTCCGAGCGACTCGGATCTTCCCGCCTTGCTCGGTTAACCCGAGCGCGCCCGAACGTCATCATGACGCTGTCGGATTCTCGCGAGGCTCGGATTCTATCGCGAGACTCGGATTCTATATAAGGAGCCGCGCGTCGCCGCCATTTTCACACGTGCATTGAGATTGATAGGGAGAGGACGTGGCTGGCGTCCTCTCCGTTTAGACACTTGATTTACTAATTTTGGGGAGCATTAGGAGTACTCAGTAGTGTACAGTGCAGAGTTTTGCTGATAGTGACCAGTGACCACCACTTTTATTTATAATCCGTTCTCTGCCTGAAAAAAGCGATACACAGCACACAGTGACTCAGTCACATACATACCATATCTGTGTGCACTGCTCAGGCTCAGGCCAGTGTGCTGCATCATCTATATATATTATATATCTGTCTGACTGCTCAGCTCACACAGCTTATAATTGTGGGGGAGACTGGGGAGCACTACTGCAGTGCCAGTTATAGGTTATAGCAGGAGCCAGGAGTACATAATATTATATTAAAATTAAACAGTGCACACTTTTGCTGCAGGAGTGCCACTGCCAGTGTGACTAGTGACCAGTGACCTGACCACCAGTATATAATATTAGTAGTATACTATCTCTTTATCAACCAGTCTATATTAGCAGCAGACACAGTACAGTGCGGTAGTTCACGGCTGTGGCTACCTCTGTGTCGGCACTCGGCAGCCCGTCCATAATTGTATATACCAGTGACCTAACCGTGGTTTTTTTTTCTTTCTTTATACATACATACTAGTTACGAGTATACTATCTCTTTATCAACCAGTCTATATATTAGCAGCAGACACAGTACAGTGCGGTAGTTCACGGCTGTGGCTACCTCTGTGTCGGCACTCGGCAGCCCGTCCATAATTGTATATACCAGTGACCTAACCGTGGTTTTTTTTTCTTTCTTTATACATACATACTAGTTACGAGTATACTATCTCTTTATCAACCAGTCTATATATTAGCAGCAGACACAGTACAGTGCGGTAGTTCACGGCTGTGGCTACCTCTGTGTCGGCACTCGGCAGCCCGTCCATAATTGTATATACCAGTGACCTAACCGTGGTTTTTTTTTCTTTCTTTATACATACATACTAGTTACGAGTATACTATCTCTTTATCAACCAGTCTATATATTAGCAGCAGACACAGTACAGTGCGGTAGTTCACGGCTGTGGCTACCTCTGTGTCGGCACTCGGCAGCCCGTCCATAATTGTATATACCACCTAACCGTGGTTTTTTTTTCTTTCTTTATACATACATACTAGTTACGAGTATACTATCTCTTTATCAACCAGTCTATATATTAGCAGCAGACACAGTACAGTGCGGTAGTTCACGGCTGTGGCTACCTCTGTGTCGGCACTCGGCAGCCCGTCCATAATTGTATATACCACCTAACCGTGGTTTTTTTTTCTTTCTTTATACATACATACTAGTTACGAGTATACTATCTCTTTATCAACCAGTCTATATATTAGCAGCAGACACAGTACAGTGCGGTAGTTCACGGCTGTGGCTACCTCTGTGTCGGCACTCGGCAGCCCGTCCATAATTGTATATACCACCTAACCGTGGTTTTTTTTTCTTTCTTTATACATACATACTAGTTACGAGTATACTATCTCTTTATCAACCAGTCTATATATTAGCAGCAGACACAGTACAGTGCGGTAGTTCACGGCTGTGGCTACCTCTGTGTCGGCACTCGGCAGCCCGTCCATAATTGTATATACCACCTAACCGTGGTTTTTTTTTCTTTCTTTATACATACATACTAGTTACGAGTATACTATCTCTTTATCAACCAGTCTATATATTAGCAGCAGACACAGTACAGTGCGGTAGTTCACGGCTGTGGCTACCTCTGTGTCGGCACTCGGCAGCCCGTCCATAATTGTATATACCACCTAACCGTGGTTTTTTTTTCTTTCTTTATACATACATACTAGTTACGAGTATACTATCTCTTTATCAACCAGTCTATATATTAGCAGCAGACACAGTACAGTGCGGTAGTTCACGGCTGTGGCTACCTCTGTGTCGGCACTCGGCAGCCCATCCATAATTGTATACTAGTATCCAATCCATCCATCTCCATTGTTTACCTGAGGTGCCTTTTAGTTGTGCCTATTAAAATATGGAGAACAAAAATGTTGAGGTTCCAAAATTAGGGAAAGATCAAGATCCACTTCCACCTCGTGCTGAAGCTGCTGCCACTAGTCATGGCCGAGACGATGAAATGCCAGCAACGTCGTCTGCCAAGGCCGATGCCCAATGGCATAGTACAGAGCATGTCAAAACCAAAACACCAAATATCAGTAAAAAAAGGACTCCAAAACCTAAAATAAAATTGTCGGAGGAGAAGCGTAAACTTGCCAATATGCCATTTACCACACGGAGTGGCAAGGAACGGCTGAGGCCCTGGCCTATGTTCATGGCTAGTGGTTCAGCTTCACATGAGGATGGAAGCACTCAGCCTCTCGCTAGAAAACTGAAAAGACTCAAGCTGGCAAAAGCACCGCAAAGAACTGTGCGTTCTTTGAAATCCCAAATCCACAAGGAGAGTCCAATTGTGTCGGTTGCGATGCCTGACCTTCCCAACACTGGACGTGAAGAGCATGCGCCTTCCACCATTTGCACGCCCCCTGCAAGTGCTGGAAGGAGCACCCGCAGTCCAGTTCCTGATAGTCAGATTGAAGATGTCAGTGTTGCAGTACACCAGGATGAGGAGGATATGGGTGTTGCTGGCGCTGGGGAGGAAATTGACCAGGAGGATTCTGATGGTGAGGTGGTTTGTTTAAGTCAGGCACCCGGGGAGACACCTGTTGTCCGTGGGAGGAATATGGCCGTTGACATGCCAGGTGAAAATACCAAAAAAATCAGCTCTTCGGTGTGGAGGTATTTCACCAGAAATGCGGACAACAGGTGTCAAGCCGTGTGTTCCCTTTGTCAAGCTGTAATAAGTAGGGGTAAGGACGTTAACCACCTCGGAACATCCTCCCTTATACGTCACCTGCAGCGCATTCATAATAAGTCAGTGACAAGTTCAAAAACTTTGGGTGACAGCGGAAGCAGTCCACTGACCAGTAAATCCCTTCCTCTTGTAACCAAGCTCACGCAAACCACCCCACCAACTCCCTCAGTGTCAATTTCCTCCTTCCCCAGGAATGCCAATAGTCCTGCAGGCCATGTCACTGGCAAGTCTGACGAGTCCTCTCCTGCCTGGGATTCCTCCGAAGCATCCTTGCGTGTAACGCCTACTGCTGCTGGCGCTGCTGTTGTTGCCGCTGGGAGTCGATGGTCATCCCAGAGGGGAAGTCGTAAGCCCACTTGTACTACTTCCAGTAAGCAATTGACTGTTCAACAGTCCTTTGCGAGGAAGATGAAATATCACAGCAGTCATCCTACTGCAAAGCGGATAACTGAGTCCTTGACAACTATGTTGGTGTTAGACGTGCGTCCGGTATCCGCCGTTAGTTCACAGGGAACTAGACAATTTATTGAGGCAGTGTGCCCCCGTTACCAAATACCATCTAGGTTCCACTTCTCTAGGCAGGCGATACCGAGAATGTACACGGACGTCAGAAAAAGACTCACCAGTCTCCTAAAAAATGCAGTTGTACCCAATGTCCACTTAACCACGGACATGTGGACAAGTGGAGCAGGGCAGGGTCAGGACTATATGACTGTGACAGCCCACTGGGTAGATGTATGGACTTCCGCCGCAAGAACAGCAGCGGCGGCACCAGTAGCAGCATCTCGCAAACGCCAACTCTTTCCTAGGCAGGCTACGCTTTGTATCACCGCTTTCCAGAATACGCACACAGCTGAAAACCTCTTACGGCAACTGAGGAAGATCATCGCGGAATGGCTTACCCCAATTGGACTCTCCTGTGGATTTGTGGCATCGGACAACGCCAGCAATATTGTGTGTGCATTAAATATGGGCAAATTCCAGCACGTCCCATGTTTTGCACATACCTTGAATTTGGTGGTGCAGAATTTTTTAAAAAACGACAGGGGCGTGCAAGAGATGCTGTCGGTGGCCAGAAAAATTGCGGGACACTTTCGGCGTACAGGCACCACGTACAGAAGACTGGAGCACCACCAAAAACTACTGAACCTGCCCTGCCATCATCTGAAGCAAGAAGTGGTAACGAGGTGGAATTCAACCCTCTATATGCTTCAGAGGTTGGAGGAGCAGCAAAAGGCCATTCAAGCCTATACAATTGAGCACGATATAGGAGATGGAATGCACCTGTCTCAAGTGCAGTGGAGAATGATTTCAACGTTGTGCAAGGTTCTGATGCCCTTTGAACTTGCCACACGTGAAGTCAGTTCAGACACTGCCAGCCTGAGTCAGGTCATTCCCCTCATCAGGCTTTTGCAGAAGAAGCTGGAGGCATTGAAGAAGGAGCTAAAAGGGAGCGATTCCGCTAGGCATGTGGGACTTGTGGATGCAGCCCTTAATTCGCTTAACAAGGATTCACGGGTGGTCAATCTGTTGAAATCAGAGCACTACATTTTGGCCACCGTGCTCGATCCTAGATTTAAAGCCTACCTTGGATCTCTCTTTCAGGCAGACACAGGTCTGCTGGGGTTGAAAGACCTGCTGGTGACAAAATTGTCAAGTCAAGCGGAACGCGACCTGTCAACATCTCCTCCTTCACATTCTCCCGCAACTGGGGGTGCGAGGAAAAGGCTCAGAATTCCGAGCCCACCCGCTGGCGGTGATGCAGGGCAGTCTGGAGCGACTGCTGATGCTGACATCTGGTCCGGACTGAAGGACCTGACAACGATTACGGACATGTCGTCTACTGTCACTGCATATGATTCTCTCAACATTGATAGAATGGTGGAGGATTATATGAGTGACCGCATCCAAGTAGGCACGTCACACAGTCCGTACTTATACTGGCAGGAAAAAGAGGCAATTTGGAGGCCCTTGCACAAACTGGCTTTATTCTACCTAAGTTGCCCTCCCACAAGTGTGTACTCCGAAAGAGTGTTTAGTGCCGCCGCTCACCTTGTCAGCAATCGGCGTACGAGGTTACATCCAGAAAATGTGGAGAAGATGATGTTCATTAAAATGAATTATAATCAATTCCTCCGCGGAGACATTGACCAGCAGCAATTGCCTCCACAAAGTACACAGGGAGCTGAGATGGTGGATTCCAGTGGGGACGAATTGATAATCTGTGAGGAGGGGGATGTACACGGTGATATATCGGAGGGTGAAGATGAGGTGGACATCTTGCCTCTGTAGAGCCAGTTTGTGCAAGGAGAGATTAATTGCTTCTTTTTTGGGGGGGGTCCAAACCAACCCGTCATATCAGTCACAGTCGTGTGGCAGACCCTGTCACTGAAATGATGGGTTGGTTAAAGTGTGCATGTCCTGTTTTGTTTATACAACATAAGGGTGGGTGGGAGGGCCCAAGGATAATTCCATCTTGCACCTCTTTTTTCTTTTCTTTTTCTTTGCATCATGTGCTGATTGGGGAGGGTTTTTTGGAAGGGACATCCTGCGTGACACTGCAGTGCCACTCCTAGATGGGCCCGGTGTTTGTGTCGGCCACTAGGGTCGCTAATCTTACTCACACAGCTACCTCATTGCGCCTCTTTTTTTCTTTGCGTCATGTGCTGTTTGGGGAGGGTTTTTTGGAAGGGACATCCTGCGTGACACTGCAGTGCCACTCCTAGATGTGCCCGGTGTTTGTGTCGGCCACTAGGGTCGCTAATCTTACTCACACAGCTACCTCATTGCGCCTCTTTTTTTCTTTGCGTCATGTGCTGTTTGGGGAGGGTTTTTTGGAAGGGACATCCTGCGTGACACTGCAGTGCCACTCCTAGATGGGCCCGGTGTTTGTGTCGGCCACTAGGGTCGCTAATCTTACTCACACAGTCAGCTACCTCATTGCGCCTCTTTTTTTCTTTGCGTCATGTGCTGTTTGGGGAGGGTTTTTTGGAAGGGCCATCCTGCGTGACACTGCAGTGCCACTCCTAGATGGGCCCGGTGTTTGTGTCGGCCACTAGGGTCGCTAATCTTACTCACACAGCTACCTCATTGCGCCTCTTTTTTTCTTTGCGTCATGTGCTGTTTGGGGAGGGTTTTTTGGAAGGGCCATCCTGCGTGACACTGCAGTGACACTCCTAGATGGGCCCGGTGTTTGTGTCGGCCACTAGGGTCGCTAATCTTACTCACACAGCTACCTCATTGCGCCTCTTTTTTTCTTTGCGTCATGTGCTGTTTGGGGAGGGTTTTTTGGAAGGGACATCCTGCGTGACACTGCAGTGCCACTCCTAGATGGGCCCGGTGTTTGTGTCGGCCACTAGGGTCGCTTATCTTACTCACACAGCGACCTCGGTGCAAATTTTAGGACTAAAAATAATATTGTGAGGTGTGAGGTATTCAGAATAGACTGAAAATGAGTGTAAATTATGGTTTTTGAGGTTAATAATACTTTGGGATCAAAATGACCCCCAAATTCTATGATTTAAGCTGTTTTTTAGTGTTTTTGGAAAAAAACACCCGAATCCAAAACACACCCGAATCCGACAAAAATAATTCGGTGAGGTTTTGCCAAAACGCGTTCGAACCCAAAACACGGCCGCGGAACCGAACCCAAAACCAAAACACAAAACCCGAAAAATTTCAGGCGCTCATCTCTAATGTAATCCCCCTCCTCCAGGCTTGCAATAACCGCCCTGAGCGATTCCATCTTGAACTTGAATTTTTTTATGTATGTGTTCAAGGATTTCAAATTTAAAATGGGTCTCACCGAACCGTCCGGTTTCGGTACCACAAACAGTGTGGAATAGTAACCCCGTCCTTGTTGAAGTAGGGGCACCTTGACTATCCCCTGCTGGGAATACAGCTTGTGAATTTTCTCTAGCACAGCCTCCCTGCCTGAGGGAGTTGTCGGCAAGGCAGATTTGAGGAAACGGCGGGGGGGAGACGCCTCGAATTCCAGCTTGTACCCCTGAGATACTACTTGAAGGATCCAGGGATCCACCTGTGAGCGAGCCCACTGATCGCTGAAATTTTTGAGGCGGCCCCCCACCGTACCTGGCTAGGCCTGTGGAGCCCCCGCGTCATGCGGTGGACTCAGAGGAAGCGGGGGAAGAATTTTGATTTTGGGAACTGGCTGACTGGTGCAGCTTTTTCCCTCTTCCCTCGTCTCTGTGCAGAAAGGAAGCGCCTTTTACCCGCTTGCTTTTCTGAAGCCGAAAGGACTGTTCCTGATAATACAGTGCTTTCTTAGGCTGTGAGGAAACCTGAGGTAAAAAAAATTTCTTCCCAGCTGTTGCTGTGGATACGAGGTCCCAGAGACCATCCCCAAACAATTCCTCACCCTTATAAGGCTCTATGTGCCTTTTAAAGTCAGCATCACCTGTCCAGTGTCGGGTCTCTAATACCCTCCTGACAGAATGGACATTGCATTAATTCTGGATGCCAGCCGGCAAAATATCCCTCTGTGCATCCCTCATATATAAGACGACGTCTTATGTTCGAAAAATAGTATCCCTGTTTGACAGGGTTACAGACCACGCTGCAGCAGCACTATCTGCAGGTCTCAGTCTAGTACCTGAGTGTGTAAATACAGACTTCAGGATAGCCTCCTGCTTTTTATCAGCAGGTACCTTCAAAGTGGCCGTATCCTAAGACGGCAGTGCCACCTTTTTTGACAAACGTGTGAGCGCCTTATCCACCCTAGGGGATATCTCCCAGCGTAACTTATCCTCTGGCGGGAAAGGGTACGCCATCAGTAACTTTTTAGAAATTACCAGTTTCTTATCGGGGGAACCCACGCTTTTTCACACTTCATTCACTCATTTGATGGGGGAACAAAACACTGCCTGCTTTTTCTCCCCAAACATAAAACCCTTTTTTAGTGGTACTTGGGTTAATGTCAGAAATGTGTAACACATTTTTTATTGCCGGGATCATGTAACGGATGTTCCTAGTGGATTGTGTATATGTCTCAACCTTGTCGACACTGGAGTCAGACTCCGTGTCGACATCTGTGTCTGCCATCTGAGGGAGCGGGCGTTTTTGAGCCCCAGATGGCCTTTGAGACGCCTGGGCAGGCGCGGGCTGAGAAGCCGGCTGTCCCATAGCTGTTACGTCATCCAGCCTTTTATGTAAGGAGTTGACACTGTCGGTTTATACCTTCCACCTATCCATCCACTCTGGTGTCGGCCCCACAGGGGGCGACATCACATTTATCGGCATCTGCTCTGCCATCACATAAGCCTCCTCATCAAACGTGTCGACACAGCCGTACCGACACACCGCACACACACAGGGAATGCTCTGACTGAGGACAGGACCCCACACAGCCCTTTGGGGAGACAGAGAGAGAGTATGCCAGCACACACCAGAGCGCTATATAATTTAGGGATTAACACCAGGGCTTAAAGTGGTCCTGGAGAGGTGGGGGAACTCACCTCGCCAGCAACTCCTCCTACTTAGCGCGGAAAGGGGTGTGGCCTCACAAGGAAGGGGCGTGGCCACACCAAAGTACCACCAATTCAAAATAATGCTTCACAGTAGCACAATCTTATTCACATTGCCCGCCCCACATGCTAGTGCCCTTTACACACACAATGCCCACAATAGCAGAGCCTCTTACACACACAATGCCCACAGCAGTGCCCTCCCCCTCCTAATTTTAGATTTGATTTACAATATAGCAGTATATGTTGAACAACCTTTGCTCACCTCTTATGTCTTCTATCTGTCCCTTCTGCTTTCTTGTTTCCTTTGTCTGTCACTCTCCTCATGAGCCCATACATTTTAGCGCTTTGTGCAAGAAACAGCATCGCCACCCCATATTTAAAATAGGACCAGTGACAAAAATATAGGGGGGAAATACCAATACCACAAAATAATACCAATTCATATTACGCTGCACAGTAATCTATATTATTCAAATCACGTTGCACAGTAGCACCACTTACATACATTACACCAGGTAGAGCCCCTATCACGCATTACGCCAGGTAGAGTACCCTTTTACACAGTATGGCAGGTAGAGTCCCATTTTACACAGTACGGCAGGTAGAGCCCCCTCCAGGGGCAAATGCAGGATTTAATGAGGGGTTTTTTCTAGATAGATAGATAGATAGATAGATAGATAGATAGATAGATAGATACAAACAAATATAGAAAACCACTGCACTCACCACCCCAGAAGTGGGGTGCAGTGTCTGCACTCAACACTCATAGGGTGGGGTACATGCAGCCCATGGCCACCTACCCAAATACATACAAATAGAAAATTCAGCACTCACCATATATATATATAGGCACTCAGTTTTGATAAAGTGCAAAAAGGTTCTGTTTATTGAAATAAACAGCAGCTTTTTGCACTTTATCAAGTCTCCGGGTGCCGTCATGTTACAAGCATATACTGCTTATGAGCACGGCAGGTGCTGGATATTTCTATAAAGAGAGAGAGACATGAGGAGGGAACAAGACAAAGAGAGAGAGACTTGGGGAGGGAGAAACATGGCCAGAGAGAGACATGGGAAGGGAGGGAGAGAGATACATGAGAAGGAAGACAAAAAGAGTGACATGGCAAGAGAGGGTGAGAGACATGGAGATAGAGACATTGCGAGAGAGAGAGAGACACGTGGCAAAAGAGAGAGAGAGACATTGCAAAAGAGAGAGAGAGATGAGGGGGAGAAAGACTGGGCTCCCAGAGCTGTGAAATGTAGCAGCAGTTACCTGGAGGTCTTCATGTGAAGGGTGAGTTGTCTCTCCTGCCAGACGCTGCCCAGGGGTGTGCCACGGTTAGGATAGGGCCGCGGACCCTCACTCACTTGCAGACAGCGATCCAGTGGAGGTGGGGAGGGCATTACAGTTCGTGGGTCACTAAGCTTAGGGCGTACTTGCCTACTTTTGAAAACTAGGTTCAGGGAGATTGTGGGTGTAAGCAGAATGCGCGGCGCTGCGCTGTGTAAAGAGGGCGTGACTTCAGGGAAGGTTCATGGCCTCGTTGCACGAACCTGTTTTTGTCACTCTGGGGTCCTGGAGATGTGGGCTGCCCCCCAGAGACTGCCTGTTTGCAGTGTCGGCTCCTTCATTGTGACAGGATGTTGGTGTAATGTTACAGTAATAATAATTTTATCTATCATCGCACTTTCTCCAATAGGACTCAAAGCACTTAAGGGTGAGGGTCAAGGTAAGAGTATTAGGGTGTTTGGACTAAGGGTGAGGGATAGGGCATAGAATTAGTGTTAGGATAAAGGATGAGGGTTACATAGACACATGTGCTTGCAAGTCATTATGCAGGAGCAGTGACCTGTAATCACAGAAACACATAGTGGTCTCATATTGCTAACACACCTACAGCATCTACTTGGTGCCAATTTCCAGCAATACTTACATTTTAAACATGCCTCCGGGAGGTGGGGCAGCGGAACTAAAAAAAACACCACTGCTATGCTGCTGCCACACCAGCCGTCGCAGACACTTTAAACTAGCCACCGGTGTGACACTTCCGCTATGCGGCTCTGCTTACAGTGTCACCCCTCATTACATCCCCGAGCAACCCTTCCCCTGTCTCTACAGACTGATGCATGCACAGTCCGCATTTTTTTTTTTTTCGGGAGGACCCAGAGCATTTGTGGAGCAGCGGGAGGCTCACATTTTTTTACCTGAGCTGAACGCGGGAGGGTTAGCAAGCCTGGCTTAGGAGTGGGGTGGACTTTAAGCTGCTGCGCTGGCAGGGAGATGGGAAGTGGGCACGTGCATTACTGGCCTCACAGTAAACTCCGGCGGCTGCGGGGGGATCGGACGTTACAGCCCGCGGCTCACACTCCGGCGGCTGCGGCAGCGGGGGAGATCAGGCACTGTAACATCCCTGGCAGGGGGGGAGAGGGCACTTTGAATAGCGCCGATTGTGCGCCACTCACGGCTCCCGGGCCGCCAGCTAATGAGAAGCTGCCACTTGGCAGCTTCTCATTGGCTGGCGGTCCGGGAGCCGTGATTGGCTCACGCTAGATTTTAAAAAAGCCTCCCCTTCATTTGATTGGTGCTGCAGCCGGTCCGCGAGCCGTGATTGGCTGGCGGCCGCTGCCACCTTTACAGTGGAGCAGGGACCTGATGCTGTGGCCGGACGGAGGCGGAACTGGTTCCGCCTGCAATTAGAGGTGACGGAACGCAGTTCCGCCCCGTTCCGGCCCACTTTAACCACTGATTAACACTATATTGAGTGAATTTTCCCAATAGCTGCTTGTATATACAATATTGCGCCTAAATTTAGTGCCCCCCCTCTCTTTTTAACCCTTTGAGCCTGCAAACTACAGGGGAGAGCCTGGGGAGCTGTCTTCCAGCTGCACTGTGAAGAGAAAATGGCGCCAGTGTGCTGAGGGAGATAGCTCCGCCCTTTTTCGCGGACTTTTCTCCCGCTTTTTTATGGATTCTGGCAGGGGTATTTATCACATATATAGCCTCTGGGGCTATATATTGTGATATATTTGCCAGCCAAGGTGTTTTTATTGCTGCTCAGGGCGCCCCCCCCCAGCGCCCTGCACCCTCAGTGACCGGAGTGTGAAGTGTGCATGAGGAGCAATGGCGCACAGCTGCAGTGCTGTGCGCTACCTTGGTGAAGACTGATGTCTTCTGCCGACGATTTTCCGGACCTCTTCTGGCTCTGTAAGGGGGACGGCGGCGCGGCTCCGGGAACGAACACCAAGGCCAGTTCCATGCGGTCGATCCCTCTGGAGCTAATGGTGTCCAGTAGCCTAAGAAGCCCAAGCTAGCTGCAAGCAGGTAGGTTCGCTTCTTCTCCCCTTAGTCCCTCGATGCAGTGAGCCTGTTGCCAGCAGGTCTCACTGTAAAATAAAAAAACCTAAAATAAACTTTCTTTCTAGGAGCTCAGGAGAGCCCCTAGTGTGCATCCAGCTCGGCCGGGCCCAGAAATCTAACTGAGGCTTGGAGGAGTGTCGTAGTGGGAGGAGCCAGTGCACACCAGGTAGTCTAAAAGCTTTCTTTTAGTTGTGCCCAGTCTCCTGCGGAGCCGCTATTCCCCATGGTCCTTTCGGAGTTCCCAGCATCCACTAGGACGTTAGAGAAATAGTGAATAAAGGGTGCTCTGAGTCCAACATATATTAATAAAATCTAAAAATGTAAATAGTCAAATAAATGTCTGTGTCCATGGGGATTATGGTTTTGCCTCTTAAATGACTGCCGCTTTAGAAATACGGGTGGACCTGCTGGAATCTTGCAGGCTATAATATAAACTTCATGTCTTTATCACCTTCAGTCCTGGATTTCTTTAAACTATCTAGTTAACGTGCCAAAGCCCTCGTCAATTTGAAAGTCTAAAAACCCTGGACTGAAAATTGTGAAGAGATTGAAACAGAAATTTTGTGGATTTTATATATTTTTATGTATTGGACCCAGAGCAACATTTTTTCACAGATTTTTTTGCTTATTATTGTATTGGGTTGATGGTACCTTTTGGTGAAAAGATTGCAATCGGATCCCTCCCAGCACCTTTCACGGCAAACGCGTCATTCTGCGCATGCACAGAAAAACTCCTGGGTCCTAAACCTGGATGTCCAGTGATAGGACAGCTTTTTTGGGAAACTGTCCTTCGCAATACTAATCGCAATTCTATGTACATACCAGCATTATTAATGCCAGTATGCACCTGACAAGTGGCGGGATGTATCGTATCGCGGATACAATGGATGAAAGAACCATTTTAAGCAAACATAACACTAGCCTATTAACCGAGTATCCTTTAAGTGAAAATAAATTCCCTTGCTAGCCAATATCTAAGACTGCCAGTCTCTCGCTCCTTTATAATGGGGGATTATGCAAATATATTGCAGCTGCTCACACTGACACTGGGTTTTAAGACATTATTAGCAATGTGCTCGTTTATATTCACATAAGACTGAGTTACACGGTCAAGTAATTGTTTGTAAAATCTATAACATACTGTTGTTTGGAGCCCCAGTAAACAGGCCGAGGTTCCCAGAATTCAGTGTAAGTAGGAAAACAGCAGCGATGGAATGGGAAGGAGCAGATTGTTCCCTGAAATATGCAGTCTGTACACACGCAGTACACACCATAGCTGTGAATGTTAAATGGCTCCCTAGAGAAAACATTACAGTATTTAAAGGTTTTCACCTTCCTTAAACTGTAGAAAATTGCAATATTGGATTATCTTTAAATTGTAGAGGACATCAACACGTCCTAAATGGTGCATCTGCTTGAACATTCCTCGCCACAGATCTGCTTGTGAACTAACAGATGGCATCTATAAACCTGGCTGTATATTTTACTGTGCCTACTATAATGTTCCCCAAGTAAAGGAACCTTGAATAAAAGAACTGAATAGTCCAACAACCGTCAGAGCTGATTTCAAAGTCACTGACTGTCATTTCTCTTATACCTGGTTACGTATCTTCCACACAAACATTCTTTAATAGTCCTGTAAAAAAAAAAAATGTCTGGCTTCTTGTGTCACAGCTCTTCCAGGGTGGCAGACAGAGCCAATCAGCTGCTCTGTATAATTTTATAGTATGCAAATTAAAAATGTTACTTCAATGCTGATTGGTTGCCATGGGCAACTTCTCCACACTTTTCACTACTTCATGAATAGACCCCAGAGTCACAGATCTTATAGAAGGCTCAGTCTATGCGCCCCACAGGGAACCATCACTCCATACAAGTGCATAGGCATGAATAAAGGGACTTAAAGGGGTATACAATTCCGGCTATCGGTTGAAAATTGGCGTAGCCGCAGCAATTCAATGCGGCAACAGCACTGCATCTTGCAATCCCGAACAGTTTTGTGTGAGACTGGGCTGCTGTAAAGTTGCGGCTGCTGCCTCACTGATTCAGCCAGGTGGATGACTACCCCCATAACTAAATTCCCGCCATAGTGTAGGTATGCAAATGGCACAACTGCGAGGTCTCAGAATGGTGCCTTATGTCTAAGGGGTTGCCCTGATGGCACTTGTTTCCATCTGGCATGGTCCCTGGAGAGACACCTTGCTACATAGAAATGCACTGGGAGCTTGATTAGAGATGAGCGGGTTCGGTTTCTCTGAAACCGAACCCGCACGAACTTCATGTTTTTTTCACGGGTCCGAGCAGACTCGGATCCTCCCGCCTTGCTCGGTTAACCCGAGCGCGCCCGAACGTCATCATGACGCTGTCGGATTCTCGCGAGACTCGGATTCTATATAAGGAGCCGCGCGTCGCCGCCATTTTCACACGTGCATTGAGATTGATAGGGAGAGGACGTGGCTGGCGTCCTCTCCATTAGAAATTAGATTAGAAGAGAGAGAGAGATTGTGCAGAGTCAGACAGAGTTTACCACAGTGACCAGTGCAGTTGTTGTTAGTTAACTTTTATTTATTTTAATATAATATATCCGTTCTCTGCTATATCCGTTCTCTGCCTGAAAAAAAACGATACACAGCAGCAGCCAGTCACACAGTGTGACTCAGTCTGTGTGCACTCAGCTCAGCCCAGTGTGCTGCACATCAATGTATAAAAGGCAAAGCTTATAATAATTGTGGGGGAGACTGGGGAGCACTGCAGGTTGTTATAGCAGGAGCCCCCAGGAGTACATAATATTATATTAATTTAAAATTAAACAGTGCACACTTTTGCTGCAGGAGTGCCACTGCCAGTGTGACTAGTGGTGACCAGTGCCTGACCACCAGTATAGTAGTATATTGTTGTATGTATTGTATACTATCTCTTTATCAACCAGTCTATATTAGCAGCAGACACAGTACAGTGCGGTAGTTCACGGCTGTGGCTACCTCTGTGTCGGCAGTCGGAACTCGGCAGGCAGTCCGTCCATCCATAATTGTATTACAATATATACCACCTAACCGTGGTATTTTTTTTTCTTTCTTTATACCGTCGTCATAGTGTCATACTAGTTGTTACGAGTATACTACTATCTCTTTATCAACCAGTGTACAGTGCGGTAGTTCACGGCTGTGGCTACCTCTGTGTCGGCAGTCGGCAGGCAGTCCGTCCATCCATAATTGTATTATTATTATAATATATACCACCTAACCGTGGTTTTTTTTTCATTCTTTATACCGTCGTCATAGTGTCATACTAGTTGTTACGAGTATACTACTATCTCTTTATCAACCAGTGTACAGTGCGGTAGTTCACGGCTGTGGCTACCTCTGTGTCGGCAGTCGGCAGGCAGTCCGTCCATCCATAATTGTATTATTATTATAATATATACCACCTAACCGTGGTTTTTTTATACCACCTAACCGTGGCAGTCCGTCCATAATTGTATACTAGTATCCAATCCATCCATCTCCATTGTTTACCTGAGGTGCCTTTTAGTTCTGCCTATAAAATATGGAGAACAAAAAAGTTGAGGTTCCAAAATTAGGGAAAGATCAAGATCCACTTCCACCTCGTGCTGAAGCTGCTGCCACTAGTCATGGCCGAGACGATGAAATGCCAGCAACGTCGTCTGCCAAGGCCGATGCCCAATGTCATAGTACAGAGCATGTCAAATCCAAAACACCAAATATCAGAAAAAAAAAGGACTCCAATACCTAAAATAAAATTGTCGGAGGAGAAGCGTAAACTTGCCAATATGCCATTTACCACACGGAGTGGCAAGGAACGGCTGAGGCCCTGGCCTATGTTCATGGCTAGTGGTTCAGCTTCACATGAGGATGGAAGCACTCAGCCTCTCGCTAGAAAACTGAAAAGACTCAAGCTGGCAAAAGCACCGCAAAGAACTGTGCGTTCTTTGAAATCCCAAATCCACAAGGAGAGTCCAATTGTGTCGTTTGCGATGCCTGACCTTCCCAACACTGGACGTGAAGAGCATGCGCCTTCCACTATTTGCATGCCCCCTGCAAGTGCTGGAAGGAGCACCCGCAGTCCAGTTCCTGATAGTCAGATTGAAGATGTCAGTGTTGAAGTACACCAGGATGAGGAGGATATGGGTGTTGCTGGCGCTGGGGAGGAAATTGACCAGGAGGATTCTGATGGTGAGGTGGTTTGTTTAAGTCAGGCACCCGGGGAGACACCTGTTGTCCGTGGGAGGAATATGGCCGTTGACATGCCAGGTGAAAATACCAAAAAAATCAGCTCTTCGGTGTGGAGGTATTTCACCAGAAATGCGGACAACAGGTGTCAAGCCGTGTGTTCCCTTTGTCAAGCTGTAATAAGTAGGGGTAAGGACGTTAACCACCTCGGAACATCCTCCCTTATACGTCACCTGCAGCGCATTCATAATAAGTCAGTGACAAGTTCAAAACTTTGGGTGACAGCGGAAGCAGTCCACTGACCAGTAAATCCCTTCCTCTTGTAACCAAGCTCACGCAAACCACCCCACCAACTCCCTCAGTGTCAATTTCCTCCTTCCCCAGGAATGCCAATAGTCCTGCAGGCCATGTCACTGGCAAGTCTGACGAGTCCTCTCCTGCCTGGGATTCCTCCGATGCATCCTTGCGTGTAACGCCTACTGCTGCTGGCGCTGCTGTTGTTGCCGCTGGGAGTCGATGGTCATCCCAGAGGGGAAGTCGTAAGCCCACTTGTACTACTTCCAGTAAGCAATTGACTGTTCAACAGTCCTTTGCGAGGAAGATGAAATATCACAGCAGTCATCCTACTGCAAAGCGGATAACTGAGTCCTTGACAACTATGTTGGTGTTAGACGTGCGTCCGGTATCCGCCGTTAGTTCACAGGGAACTAGACAATTTATTGAGGCAGTGTGCCCCCGTTACCAAATACCATCTAGGTTCCACTTCTCTAGGCAGGCGATACCGAGAATGTACACGGACGTCAGAAAAAGACTCACCAGTGTCCTAAAAAATGCAGTTGTACCCAATGTCCACTTAACCACGGACATGTGGACAAGTGGAGCAGGGCAGGGTCAGGACTATATGACTGTGACAGCCCACTGGGTAGATGTATGGACTCCCGCCGCAAGAACAGCAGCGGCGGCACCAGTAGCAGCATCTCGCAAACGCCAACTCTTTCCTAGGCAGGCTACGCTTTGTATCACCGCTTTCCAGAATACGCACACAGCTGAAAACCTCTTACGGCAACTGAGGAAGATCATCGCGGAATGGCTTACCCCAATTGGACTCTCCTGTGGATTTGTGGCATCGGACAACGCCAGCAATATTGTGTGTGCATTAAATATGGGCAAATTCCAGCACGTCCCATGTTTTGCACATACCTTGAATTTGGTGGTGCAGAATTTTTTAAAAAACGACAGGGGCGTGCAAGAGATGCTGTCGGTGGCCAGAAAAATTGCGGGACACTTTCGGCGTACAGGCACCACGTACAGAAGACTGGAGCACCACCAAAAACTACTGAACCTGCCCTGCCATCATCTGAAGCAAGAAGTGGTAACGAGGTGGAATTCAACCCTCTATATGCTTCAGAGGTTGGAGGAGCAGCAAAAGGCCATTCAAGCCTATACAATTGAGCACGATATAGGAGATGGAATGCACCTGTCTCAAGTGCAGTGGAGAATGATTTCAACGTTGTGCAAGGTTCTGATGCCCTTTGAACTTGCCACACGTGAAGTCAGTTCAGACACTGCCAGCCTGAGTCAGGTCATTCCCCTCATCAGGCTTTTGCAGAAGAAGCTGGAGGCATTGAAGAAGGAGCTAACACGGAGCGATTCCGCTAGGCATGTGGGACTTGTGGATGCAGCCCTTAATTCGCTTAACAAGGATTCACGGGTGGTCAATCTGTTGAAATCAGAGCACTACATTTTGGCCACCGTGCTCGATCCTAGATTTAAAGCCTACCTTGGATCTCTCTTTCCGGCAGACACAGGTCTGCTGGGGTTGAAAGACCTGCTGGTGACAAAATTGTCAAGTCAAGCGGAACGCGACCTGTCAACATCTCCTCCTTCACATTCTCCCGCAACTGGGGGTGCGAGGAAAAGGCTCAGAATTCCGAGCCCACCCGCTGGCGGTGATGCAGGGCAGTCTGGAGCGACTGCTGATGCTGACATCTGGTCCGGACTGAAGGACCTGACAACGATTACGGACATGTCGTCTACTGTCACTGCATATGATTCTCTCAACATTGATAGAATGGTGGAGGATTATATGAGTGACCGCATCCAAGTAGGCACGTCACACAGTCCGTACTTATACTGGCAGGAAAAAGAGGCAATTTGGAGGCCCTTGCACAAACTGGCTTTATTCTACCTAAGTTGCCCTCCCACAAGTGTGTACTCCGAAAGAGTGTTTAGTGCCGCCGCTCACCTTGTCAGCAATCGGCGTACGAGGTTACATCCAGAAAATGTGGAGAAGATGATGTTCATTAAAATGAATTATAATCAATTCCTCCGCGGAGACATTGACCAGCAGCAATTGCCTCCACAAAGTACACAGGGAGCTGAGATGGTGGATTCCAGTGGGGACGAATTGATAATCTGTGAGGAGGGGGATGTACACGGTGATATATCGGAGGGTGAAGATGAGGTGGACATCTTGCCTCTGTAGAGCCAGTTTGTGCAAGGAGAGATTAATTGCTTCTTTTTTGGGGGGGTCCAAACCAACCCGTCATATCAGTCACAGTCGTGTGGCAGACCCTGTCACTGAAATGATGGGTTGGTTAAAGTGTGCATGTCCTGTTTTGTTTATACAACATAAGGGTGGGTGGGAGGGCCCAAGGATAATTCCATCTTGCACCTCTTTTTTCTTTTCTTTTTCTTTGCATCATGTGCTGATTGGGGAGGGTTTTTTGGAAGGGACATCCTGCGTGACACTGCAGTGCCACTCCTAGATGGGCCCGGTGTTTGTGTCGGCCACTAGGGTCGCTAATCTTACTCACACAGCTACCTCATTGCGCCTCTTTTTTTCTTTGCGTCATGTGCTGTTTGGGGAGGGTTTTTTGGAAGGGACATCCTGCGTGACACTGCAGTGCCACTCCTAGATGTGCCCGGTGTTTGTGTCGGCCACTAGGGTCGCTAATCTTACTCACACAGTCAGCTACCTCATTGCGCCTCTTTTTTTCTTTGCGTCATGTGCTGTTTGGGGAGGGTTTTTTGGAAGGGCCATCCTGCGTGACACTGCAGTGCCACTCCTAGATGGGCCCGGTGTTTGTGTCGGCCACTAGGGTCGCTAATCTTACTCACACAGCTACCTCATTGCGCCTCTTTTTTTCTTTGCGTCATGTGCTGTTTGGGGAGGGTTTTTTGGAAGGGACATCCTGCGTGACACTGCAGTGCCACTCCTAGATGGGCCCGGTGTTTGTGTCGGCCACTAGGGTCGCTTATCTTTCTCACACAGCTACCTCATTGCGCCTCTTTTTTTCTTTGCGTCATGTGCTGTTTGGGGAGGGTTTTTTGGAAGGGACATCCTGCGTGACACTGCAGTGACACTCCTAGATGGGCCCGGTGTTTGTGTCGGCCACTAGGGTCGCTTATCTTTCTCACACAGTCAGCTACCTCATTGCGCCTCTTTTTTTCTTTGCGTCATGTGCTGTTTGGGGAGGGTTTTTTGGAAGGGACATCCTGCGTGACACTGCAGTGCCACTCCTAGATGGGCCCGGTGTTTGTGTCGGCCACTAGGGTCGCTTATCTTTCTCACACAGTCAGCTACCTCATTGCGCCTCTTTTTTTCTTTGCGTCATGTGCTGTTTGGGGAGGGTTTTTTGGAAGGGACATCCTGCGTGACACTGCAGTGCCACTCCTAGATGGGCCCGGTGTTTGTGTCGGCCACTAGGGTCGCTTATCTTTCTCACACAGTCAGCTACCTCATTGCGCCTCTTTTTTTCTTTGCGTCATGTGCTGTTTGGGGAGGGTTTTTTGGAAGGGACATCCTGCGTGACACTGCAGTGCCACTCCTAGATGGGCCCGGTGTTTGTGTCGGCCACTAGGGTCGCTAATCTTACTCACACAGCTACCTCATTGCGCCTCTTTTTTTCTTTGCGTCATGTGCTGTTTGGGGAGGGTTTTTTGGAAGGGACATCCTGCGTGACACTGCAGTGCCACTCCTAGATGGGCCCGGTGTTTGTGTCGGCCACTAGGGTCGCTTATCTTACTCACACAGCGACCTCGGTGCAAATTTTAGGACTAAAAATAATATTGTGAGGTGTGATGTGTTCAGAATAGGCTGAAAATGAGTGTAAATTATGTTTTTTGAGGTTAATAATACTTTGGGATCAAAATTACCCCCAAATTCTATGATTTAAGCTGTTTTTTAGGGTTTTTTGAAAAAAACACCCGAATCCAAAACACACCCGAATCCGACAAAAAAAATTCGGTGAGGTTTTGCCAAAACGCGGTCGAACCCAAAACACGGCCGCGGAACCGAACCCAAAACCAAAACACAAAACCCGAAAAATTTCCGGCGCTCATCTCTAAGCTTGATCTGTGATGTCATGATGTGCCCTGAAGACAGATGTTGGCAGCACATGAGGCATATGCCCCCATCTAGGGCACTTATGGCAGTTTTAGCCATGTTGTCTTACTTTCACAATCATTTACAGCTTACATGTGCATTGGGATGACGTTGGCTTATCTGTATTCAGACTGTCGACAAGCACAAGGGGGCACTGGTATGTCGAACCTGGCATGCTGAAATGGTAGTAACCTGCTGTACCATCTGTGTAAAGCTCTAAAGTCAACAGGGTTATAATTCCTTACACATTCAACATAACACTGTCCCCCTTATGCTTGTTGACAGTCAGAATATCAAAAAGCCATACCTATACCTGTGTCATCTATCAAAGTTTAGAGAGAGATAAAGTACCAACCAGTCAGCTTCTAAGAAAAGTGTAAAATGACAGAAGATGATTGATTTATACCAGGGGCCAGGCTGTGCTGATGCAAATCACATTATCATAATCCTACCTACACTTGCCTATATATAGCAAATTTTACCCATGTGTCAATTTGGGGCCTATGTATCGAAGCATGTACAGAGATAAATTGGGGAGAGAGAGATTTTGGGGGACATTACTAAGCAGTGATAAGAGCGGAGAAGTGAGCCAGTGAAGAAGTTGTCCCATCAACCAATCAGCAGCTCTGTATAATTTTATAGTATGCAAATTATAGATGTTACTTCAGTGCTGATTGGTTGCCATGGGCACTTCTCCACTGGCTCACTTCTCCGCTCTTATCACTGCTTAGTAAATGTCCCCAACCAGCTTCTACTGCAGTTTCTACTGTAACTGCCATGTTACAGGCTGTGTTTGGAAAATGACAGGAGCTGATTGGTTGACACTCTAGCTATCTCCAAACTTGGATAGTGTAAATGCTGATTATTTTAGAGGACAGAACGCTATACCTTAATACACTTTAATTCGAGCCGCTGTGGCCGCTGTATGTAATCCTTACCCTACGTACTTTTTACACAGTTAGCGTACAAAGGCCCGTACCCTGTACGCACTTTGCGTACTCACGCCGCAACGGACGTACAAAGTACATGCAGTGCATACACACACACACGGACACGCTGAGAGCACAATGCAGCTACACGTGTGATAGAAATATAATTTAAACCTTAGCAGGAAATGGGACACGACACCAAATTGTATTTCAAAACTATGTTGGGGTCTAACCCACCAACGGTTATTTTACTAGCAGGGGGTTACAAGAATAATACAATACAATAAGAGAAAAAGGCTACAGGCAATGGTACATACGTTTGTTCGCCTGCGCTTCCCGGTCCGGTCCTCAATCATCAAGGTAGATGATCTTCAGAGATTGTGTGTGTGACCGGGCCTGCAGCTGGCTTTTTATACATTTGTCCAAAACCTAATACAATGGGAACTGTAATCTCTTTGTCCATTGGTCACAGGGATGGTCGTTTACAGTACAGGAGAGGTCATAGGTCGGTTTGAATAGGTGGGCGATGTCTGGTCCAGGTGCACTTGCAGTTGTTCTCCTCTGGGTTCCCGCCGAATATCAGAAGTACAGTAAATACAGTTGATATTAATATTCTGCTCCTGCGCATAACTATTCGCAGGAGCGTGTGATCTTTTGCTAACCAACACTGGAATATTGCTCTTAAAATACCCTACAGCTGGATACCAAACACCACCTCTTAACCTAATTCTGTCCCCTCCTATCCTGTAAAGGTGAATCCCTTTGTTATTATACCCTTTAAGCAAGTATAACTCGCTGGTGTGGTGCATGTAGACTATGTGTACCTTGTGCACTATGTGGATTAAATATGTAATGTGTTTTTATGGCTTTTCCATGCGATTACAAATACTACCGTAGTTACTCATACTACGTGCTAATACGCAGGACCGCAGGAGCGATCATACGCAAATTGCGAATATGTGCACACACGGCAGAACAAGTAGGTGCACGGAGGCAATCTGTGTGTAGTTTGTACGTGATGTGGGTACTGAAATATTTTCGACTTCAACAGTCCACCCTTTGGCAGTCATCAATAACTGCCACACTTTACTACTAAACAGAAAATATTATCTACACAATATATACAAGTTTGGATGATCGGGGGAGAGTTGAAGGTGGGAAATGTATAACCTAGTGGGATAGTAAAAGCATGTATGTATGAATCAATGTCTGAGGGGCATGTATCATCGTGCCGTATATGTTCTAAATAAGCTTCGAGGTCTTGCAAAGTATACATTAAATCCTTCTCATCCCGTATTAAGGGTCTGTACTTGGGCAAACAAACATTACCGAGCTTCATTCTGGCAAGGGCTTTTAGTCCCTCTGCCTCTTCGGCTTCTAGTACCAACAAATGGGGAGCACATTTAGTTGATGATACATGGAGGGGGAATATATGTGAATGCTAGTATATGTGGATAACACCTGTCGACTATGTGTGCCATTAACTGGAGGTTGCAGAGATGAAGATAAGACACACATATATATATATATATATATATATATATATATCAATACATTCACATAAACATTGGGTAGGGCTGACGTCTTTTTCGGTTGGATGTTGCTGGGTAAAGGGGGAAACAGAGAAAAATGGTGAAAGAAACAGGCCATGAAATTCATTTGCAATCCTTATCATAACACTGTCTCTATGGATGGATCATAAATCAAATCTGCTGCTGTAACAATGCCCTCGCTCCTTAGACTCATCAAATTTGTGCTGCGCTTGCGCTGCGTCAGAATTCAAACACACCTAAATATCAAACCAATAATTATGATGACACCTAGGATACACAGGAGAAACTTTCCTACACTTGCAATTACATTCTGCACCCACTCTCCTAATCCAGAAAACCATTTGAGTGGGTTTAACCATGAGACACAGCCGGTCAATTCATTACCCACAGCCGTCAAGGTAAGATTGTGTCTCCTCCTGAACTCCCACTTCAACTGCAAGATCTCGTCCATCCTTTGATCGATGATCTCCATGGGGTCGCCAGTGTTGTACAACACTTCACACCATATTGAGTTGCCAAAGTGACACAGTACCCACCCGTCACAGCCGTAACATAATTCAGGACCATCCTGTGCTGGACCAACTCCGTCTTGTAGGCTTGTAACTCCCTGCCCGTAAACCTAAAGGTGTCATCATACATCTCAGTGATATTATCTATCAAGTTCGCAAGCGCATGGTTGTACTTAAAATGTATAATTCCTCTGGCAGTACGGGTGATATCTAATGCGAGAAGGAACTGAATCCCGGTGGATTCATGGATCAAATCAGAGGCTGCGTGCTCTGCCCTATCTATGAGGTATCTCTTGATGATGTGTTCATACTGGGTATGAGTATAAGGAGTCTGAGCACTGCGGTGAACGTCTTTCATTTTGTCGTGAGTTATGGTCATGACCTCTGGTAGTACTTTCCCAATATAACACAAGCCCTCAGAGCTCGGAGTAAGCCACTTGTACGCTTTCCTCCCACATATGAAATAGGCATCATCTGAGAGAACATAGGGGACAAAATGTAACATCACCATATTGCAAACCTTCCAGGTAAAGAAACCAATCCCTAGTTCTCTCATTTGCTCAGTACAAGTATCGGGCTGGATGATATGGGCACAATACCCTGGCAATACTTTTCCAACCCCCATGGTCTTGCTCCCACATGTATACCTATACCAAAAATACCTCCCACTGTAGGCTATCTTGCGTACAATTTCAGAGTCAATAGGTATCCTATCAGCTCTGTGTGAAAAAGTCATTGTCTGGTTATTCCAAGTCACTTCCCAATTTCCTGGTTTTTGGAAATTGGAAATATTAAAACACAACAGGGACCTATCTACGTTGTACTGGTGGAGCTTCAAGCTAGGGGGCCTAGATATATTGAATTTCTTGTCCACCGGTCTCCCACCCCGTAATTCGAGTACCTCATCTATTGCTAAAGGGTATGGTACTAATCCTGACTTACTCTGTCCTTGGGGTACCTGTGAGCACACCCAACATTCTGTCTGGTTTAAGACCTTACCCACTAATGAGTGGTAATCACTCAATGGATGTCGGTCCATGTCGATATTAATGTTGGACTGACATCTCTGGATGCACCCATCTTCAACTATGTTCTCACAATTCTTACAAATACAATATTCATCAAACAATAACCCTTCACATTGCCTCCGAGCCCCATGACTTCCAGAGCACTTACTGATACCAACCTTTACTCGAGTGATGTGCTGCTCCTGAGATCCTACAAATTCGTACTCGCAATCAGAACCCATTCCAGATCCTTGCTCAACCTCTCTGGGACCCTCACCAAAACAAATTGTCCTGAGCAAAAACAATATTACTAGCAGAACCCAAAACGCAGTCTCCTGTGATAGATCCATTTCGTTAGGGGAAAGAAGGAAAATAAGGAGGAGAAAAGAAAGGAAAATGCAGGGGGGGTGAAAAAAGAAAATGGTGCGACAACCGTCCTTGATCTTGTTGCTCTCCGCGCTCAGGTGCCGTTAAACAGTCCTGCCTCTCAGCTTTCCCGGAATAGACTCTCTAGTGATATGAGGTTCTCTTCACCTTGCTCTTTGTCACGAGTTTTCTCCGGGTCAGCGACCTTCTTGCAGTGGGACGAGTGTGGACCCAAGTCTCTCTTTCGGCGACCTTTAATGCTGTAGTGCTGGTTAAGAAGACTTGGTACGGTCCTTCCCACCTGCCAATGAGGCAACCTGAGTGTAGAAAATTTCGTATCATCACATAATCCCCAGGCTCAATATCATGACAATTACTGTTCGGTAGGTCAGGAATCGCCAGCTTTAGATTTCTTTGTTGATTTCTCAGCTGCCGGCTCATCCTAACCAAATATTTCACAGTTATTTCATTATTGCATTTAAAATCATCCTGGGGGTCTATCATTACATGAGGTTGTCGACCAAAAAGAATTTCAAATGGTGATAAGTTAAGCGGTGACCTGGGAGTGGTTCTGATGCTGTACAACACTAGTGGCAAAGCTTCTGGCCACAACAATCCAGTTTCAGCCATCACTTTGCTCAGCTTGTTCTTAATAGTGCTGTTCATTCTCTCCACCTTTGCACTCGCCTGTGGCTGATACGGAGTATGCAGCTTGCTATTAATTCCCATCAGTCTGCACATGACCTGAAAGACTTCACCTGGAAAATGGGTTCCCCTATCACTTTCAATCATTCTAGGGATACCATATCTGCACACAAATTCCTGCACAATTTTCTTTGCAGTGAACGTGGCAGTATTTGTGGCAGCAGAGAACGCTTGTACCCAGTTGGAAAACACATCAATACATACTAACACATATTTCAAATTCCTACAGGATGGTAACTGTATGAAGTCGAGTTGTATTACCTGAAAAGGTCCGTCTGTAGGAGGGATATGGGATGGCTCTGTTGGTATTGCCTTACCAATATTCTTCCTCAAGCAAGTAAGGCATGTCATTGCTCTCTTATCTGCATGAGAAGAGAATCCTGGCGCACTCCAGTAGGCTCTTACCAGCTTGCACATACCCTCTTTGCCCAGATGAGTCAGACCGTGTGCCGCCTCAGCTAGACTTGGAAGATATGCTCTGGGGGCCACTGGTTTACCTTGTCCATCTCTCTGGAGTCCTGGGGACTACTAACCATACCCCTTCGACTTCCAGACCTCCTTTTCCTGTAGGGAACACAATTTTTTTTTTCATTCCAATTTACTGTTGTGTGTTATCAGTTGTGTGAAGTAAACCGTCTCTGGATGAGAGAAGAGAGGGGAATAATAATAAAAAGAAAAATGTCAGGTTTGGCATTCACCAACAGGCTGTCACACCATCATGCATATCGGTGTCTGTACACA
This sequence comes from Pseudophryne corroboree, assembly GCF_028390025.1. Taxonomy (NCBI): domain Eukaryota; kingdom Metazoa; phylum Chordata; class Amphibia; order Anura; family Myobatrachidae; genus Pseudophryne; species Pseudophryne corroboree. Next base: position 1,102,931,378 of record NC_086444.1, on the reverse strand, counting down.
GTCTCCCTTCACCAGTATTCTCATTCTCCACCCTTTGTGCATGACCAGGCACACTGCAGTAATACTGGTGTCCTTGTGTTGGTGAGATATACTGGATTTGGGCAGAACTCTGAAGGACCGAGTAGGCATGTGGCATTTGAACTGTAATCGGGTCCATGTATTGTACCCTCCTGTCGGTGAACGTAAGATGAAGAGGGAACTTGTGAAGAAAGAAAAATCACATAGAAGTTAGTGACAGATAAGTTTGTAGAGATAAAGATTTGACAACTGGATTGGGCACTATGGGGAATGACTTCTCTACTTGGTCTACTCCCCTTAAAACTTGTGCATGCTGTGTCACTACTGGGACTATCCCAGCCATCAATCCAGTGTCCTGTCCATCCTAAGTTCATAGGGAACCCGGTATCTGTGAGATAATTTCCTCTACCTGTGATGGACATGCATCTAGAACAGTGAAATGTAACATTAGTCTTCGTGGGTGTCTAACATACTTTGTACTTCCTGAGCGGGAGCACATCATATGTATATCATCTTAACAAAGCTCCTGTTAAGTTTAATCAGGGGCCATTTCTGCTAGAGAAAGAAGCAAAAGTTTAAAGGCCCCATTTTAACCCCAGCAAGTTTTGTCAAAGGGTAATGTTGCATATATTCCGTTCTTCCCATTAGCCAAATCTGTGTTTTCTATATGGCTCGTGATTCCTTACTATATGTCCCTTGGTCCCGTCTATGTGTTTAATAATGTGACTTGTGTTTTCTGTCTAGGGGGTCTATATTGACTATGTGTCCTTTTATTCCTACAGTCCCTTGCAAAATGTCCTTCCTTTTTACAATAGAAACATACTATTACACGTGGCTTACCATCAGGGGTCTGGGATTTTGGCTGATGTGGTTTTGCTGTAAGAGCCTGTATACTTACCATCCTCACCCTCTCCTCCTGTTGTTCTCTACATATAGCGATATTCTTGTAATGTTCCATAAAGCACTCTATGAGACTATCTACTGTAACCTCTCTCCAATTAGGCAAAGATGTTTGCACCCTGTCCCTTACTGCCTTATTGAGCCCGTCCATTAGCACAGAGACAGCCACCTCCCTGTAATCCGCACTGTTCCCTATATCCGATACCCCAGTGTATCTAGCCATTATTTGCAAAGCCCTATGGAAATATTCAGATGTCATTTCATTTTCTCTCTGTTTTATGGAGAAAATGTTGCTCCACTTATCAGCAGTGGGGAAATACAATCCTAGTTGTATGTTAATTCGTTCCACGTTCTCCTGATTGTGTTCATCAGTCATAGGACTATCCGACTCTAATTTACAATCCGTTATAGATTTTTGGGTGTCAATATTAGGGGGTAGGCACGCTTTCAAAATTATTCACCAATCTTTGTTTGCAGGTTCATGGGCATTACCCAGAGCCTTTATATACTTCTGACATCTGGCTAAATGCTTCTGAGGATCTGGGAATTCTGAAATGATTGACCACAGTTCTAATCTGGTCCACGGGCAATACATTGCAGTATTCCTAGTGAGGGTTACTCCCTGACTATCGGTTCTCCCATTGGGAGTTACTATTTCCAAGACAGGATGTAACCCAATTATTCCATTCCTAATTTGCTCATTGTGAGGTGTTAATGTCTCTGTGTAATGAACAGTCTCACACTTACCGATGTCTGTGATCTCACCAGTCCTTTCAGTGGGGAATACTGTTACTGTTCTTACTGGTTGGACAGGGCCCACCTGAATTTTCCTGTAAGGCGACTGCCTGGATAAGGGCTGAGAGTGGGATGGATAAGTGGCGTAACTACTGCCCCCGCAGTCCTCGCGGTGGCTTGGGGGCGAGGGGCTGCGGGGGTGCCACTGACTTAGAACAGATTGACATGCGGACGAGCATCCGCTGCTGTGTTGGAGGGACACGGAGGGCACCGCGCGCGCCTCTCCAGTGTCCCTCCTGGCTCTCCGGCCGGTCTAATAAAGGAAGTGCCGTTCGTGAGCTCTGATTGGCTCACGAACCGGCACTTCCTTTATTAGACCCGCAGGAGAGCCAGGAAGGACACGGGAGAGGCGCGCGCTGTGTCCTCCGTGTCCCTCCAACACAAAGGAGCGGCGGGGGGGGGGGATATGGGAGCAGGCACTGTGGGGGAATATCTGGCACTGAGGGCATGTACCTGGCGGCACTGTGGGGGAATATCTGGCACTGGGGGCATATACCTGGCACTGTGGGGCAATATCTGGCACTGGGGGGAGCAGGCACTGAGGGGGCTTATGTGACACTGTGGGGGAATATCTGGCACTGGGGGCATATACCTGGCACTGTGGGGGAATATCTGTCACTGGGGGGAGCAGGCACTGAGGGGGCTTATGTGGCACTGTGGGGGAATATCTGGCACTGGGGGCATATACCTGTCACTGTGGGGGAATATCTGGCACTGGGTGCATATACCTGGCACTGTGGGGGAATATCTGGCACTGGGGGGAGCAGGCACTGAGGGGGCATATGTGGCACTGTGGGGGAATATCTGGCACTGGGGGCAAATACCTGGCACTGTGGGGGAATATCTGTCACTGGGGGGAGCAGGCACTGAGGGGGCATATGTGGCACTGTGGGGGAATATCTGGCACTGGGGGCATATACCTGGCACTGTGGGGGAATATCTGGCACTGGGGGCATATGTGGCACTGGGGGGGTATATTTGGCACTGGGGGCATGTACCTGGCACTGTGGGGGAATATCTGGCACTGGGGGCATATGTGGCACTGGGAGCACGGCCCTACCAACAAGCACTACCCCCTAGCAACGAGCATGACACCCAGTGCAACGAGCATGACACCCTGAGCATGAAAATCCCTGGCACCGTGCATGGAACCAAGAGCATGAAACCCCTGGCAACGAGCAGGTAATTTAAAAGTAATTAGAAGCCTTACTGTAGAACTTAATGTGTAATGGGCATTACGGTGTGTGGCATAATGTATCACGGACATTGCGGTGTGTGTCATAATGTGTCAGGCATTACGGTGTGTTGTATACTATATCACGATCATTGTGGTATGTGGTATAATGTCTCAGGGTCATTGCGGTGTGTGTCATAATGTGTCACAGACATTCTATGTGCTATAATGTATCAGGGGCATTGCAGTGTGTGGCATAATGTATCACGGACATTGCAGTGTGTGTCATAATGTGTCACAGACATTGTATGTGCTATAATGTATCAGGGGCAATGCAGTGTGTAGCATAATGTATAACGGGCATTGCGATTCCTGTCATAATGTGTCACAGGCATTACGGTGTGTGGCATAATGTGTCGGGGCATTACGGTGTGTGCATATTGTGTCATGTGCATTAATGTGTGTGGCATAATGTCTAAGGGCCATTGCAGTATGTGGCATAATGTATACTGGGCATTACTATAAGGAGGAAAAATTACAAATAATGTAAGGGGCATGAATCAGGATTATTTTTCTTTCCTGTGGTGGCTAACGTCTGGGCGTGCAGGTTGCAAAACTGGGGTATAAGGTAGTCTTTTCCTGCAATGCCACGCCCCTTTATGCGAACACATGCCCATTTCAGCGAAGCCACACCCCTTTTTGGAGGCGCACGCCTTCGGCGCACGCATATTTGTCCCTTTACTACTGCCAATTATGGGGGGGAGGGGGGGCGCCGAAGAATTTTTTGGCTTGGGGGAGAAAAATTTCTAGTTACGCCACTGGGATGGATGTATCATTTTCCTCCTCTGACCTATCACCTTAGAGAGTTCAAAACAGGATACAACTTGCAAGGGTTAAGGTTAACACATTGATTCTGCATTTTTCTATCATTTACAGATATACCATTGATTGTAGACATTTTCTTCCCTTCGACCTGTGTCGGTAATGGTGTGTTCGTGCCCACACTCCTGCTATGTTTGAAATTTGCTGTGAGAGCCAATTCCCTCTGCACATTCCCCTCTTGCTGCCACAAGTTTAAACAATCGTTATATCTGATCCATTGTTTCCTAGATTTTATCAGACATATTCTAATCTTTACATTCTGCAGTACCTCTGGTTCAAAGCTGCCCATCCTAGGGAATGATACCCTATCTTCCGCAGTCATACGTACCCATTCAGAACAAAAAGTCCCCGCGTGTGGACCATATTTCCTACACATAATAAACCTCGCTGACCCCTTGGGCCACGACTCTTCAACCTGAACCCTGGCTACCATACGTCCACTGCTTGTGCAATTGGATCCCATCGCGGACTTTATCCTTTTACGCAACCCCCAATGCATAGTGATGAGCCGACAGCATGACACGAATAGACGGTGAAAGTTCTTAGAGCGCTTTCACCCACTCCTTCTCCGCTGATGTACCACAACTCACTCCATTAGTGACCACCGCGTGCCCAGTGAGGTCCCTAACTGGTTTCTATTCACTGGAAGTTTTAGGAGTGGCTTATCTTTTCCAGTGAATATCCACCGTTGGAGATTTTCCTGAGAGAGACCAGCGAAAACTCCCTATGCACTTATACACAAATCACGCTTGCGTATGCTCTACACGGCGCTAATGATACCGCGGTTTTGTGCAAAAAGTTTGCACAAGGGTATCAAGTTGCGTGACGTATCGCACCCACAAACGCGCGGTCCAATCGCACAGCGTATAGGTACTTGTTACCTATCCGCTCTACGACCACTGGAGTCGAATATACAAGCTGCGATTCTCAGCCGGAGCGTAACAAAAAACCTTTTACTTCAATACTACACAATGCACAATTCCCTATTACGCTCCTCTGCAAATCTCCTCACGATTTGCGTATTTCACTATCTATACTAACTAGAGATGAGCGGGTTCGGTTCGTTAAGATCCGAACCCCCCCGAACTTCACCCATTTTACACGGTTCCGAGGCAGCCTCGGATTTTCCCGCCTTGCTCGGTTAACCAGAACGCGCCCGAACGTCATCATCCCGCTGTCGGATTCTCGCGAGATTCGTATTCTATATAAGGAGCCGCGCGTCGCCGCCATTTTCACTCATTCATTGGAGATTGAACGGAGAGTACGTGGCAGCGTTCTCTCCCCTGAAAAGCTCTGTAATCTGTGCTCAGTGTGCTGAAAATATCTGTGCTCAGTGTGCTGCAAATAATCTGTGCTCAGTGTGCTGAAAATATCTATGTTCTCTGCCTGAAAACGCTCCATATCTGTGCTCAGTGTGCTGCAAATCTCTGTGCTCAGTGTGCTGCATTGTGGGGACTGGGGACCACCAGTATAATAATATATACTATTCTATAACTTCTATACTGCTTGTCAGGACACATGTGTCACAGTTACACCGTTCTGTACTGATATATATATGCAGTAAATGTAATATATATACTATTCTATAGCTTCTATACTGCTTGTCAGGACACATGTGTCACAGTTACACCGCTCTGTACTGATATATATATATATATATATATATATACAGTAATATATATAGTATTCTATAGCTTCTATACTGCTTGTCAGGACACATGTGTCACAGTTACACCGCTCTGTACTGATATATATACAGTAATATATATACTATTCTATAGCTTCTATACTGCTTGTCAGGACACATATTTCACAGTTACACCGCTCTGTACTGATATATATATATACAGTAATATATATACTATTCTATATCTTCTATACTGCTTGTCAGGACACGTTTCACAGTTACACCGCTCTGTACTGATAGATAGATAGATAGATAGATAGATAGATAGATAGATAGATAGATAGATAGATAGATATACAGTAATAATATATATACTATTCTATAGCTTCTATACTGCTTGTCAGGACACATGTTTCACAGTTACACCGCTCTGTACTGATATATATATACAGTAATACATATACTATTCTATAGCTTCTATACTGCTTGTCAGGACACATGTTTCACCGTTACACCGCTCTGTACTAATATATATATATAACCAGTAATATATATACTATACTATAGCTTCTATACTGCTTGTCAGGACATGTTTCACAGTTACACCACTCTGTACTGATATATATATATATATATATATATACAGTAATAATATATATACTATTCTATAGCTTCTATACTGCTTGTCAGGACACATGTTTCACAGTTGCACCGCTCTGTACTGATATATATATATAGTAATATATATACTATTCTGTAGCTTATATACTGCTTGTCAGGACACATGTTTCACAGTTACACCGCTCTGTACTGATATATATATATACAGTAATATATATACTATTCTATAGCTTCTATACTGCTTGTCAGTACACGTTTCACAGTTACACCGCTCTGTACTGATATATATATATATACAGTAATATATATACTATTCTATAGCTTCTATACTGCTTGTTAGGACACATGTGTCACAGTTACACCGCTCTGTACTGATATATACAATAATATATATACTTTTCTATAGCTTCTAGTATTACAGTGCAGCATTTTGGTGACCAACAGTATACATATATAGTACAGTACAGTAGGCAGGGGCGGATCCAGAAAAAAATTACAGGGGGGGCACCATAAGTGGTTGCGCTATCAAGGAGGGGTGGAGTTAGAAGTGGAGTAGGCATGACCAAGTTTCAGTGGGTGTGACCAATTGTGTGAGGGGTATGGTCAAGTGCTCAATGTGAGTATCGAGTGTGTCTGTGGTCGAAATGCACTGCCAATGCCCGCTGCTTGCTCATCATACTTGTGATATATTGTACATTTTTATAGAAAAAAATAAAAATTAGTGTTTGGGACTGGGAAGGGAGTGGGAGGAGGACATGAATGCAATTTTGTTGTCCAGGGCCTCCATTAACTTAATGGAAAAGGGTCTGAATGGGTTAAAAAATTGTAAAAAAAAAAATGCGTGAGGTCCCCCCTCCTAAGGATAACCAGCCTCGGGCTCTTTGAGCTGGTCCTGGTTGTTTAAATACTGGGGAAAAATTGGACAGGGGTTCCCCGTATTTAGACAACCAGCACCGGGCTCTTCGACCGGTCCTGGTTCCAAACAAAGAGATGTAGGGGTCCCCCGTATTTTTAAAACCAGCACCGGGCTCCACTAGCCAGGGACATAATGCCACAGCCGGGGGACACATTTATGGAGGTCCCTGTGGCCGTAGCATTACCCCCCCAACTAGTCACCACTGGCCGGGGTTCCCTGGAGGAGTGGGGACCCCTTAAATCAAGGGGTCCCCCCCTCCAGGCACCCAAGGGCCAGGGGTGAAGCCCGAGGCTGTCCCCAGCACCCCTGGGTGGTGGGTGCCGGGCTGATAGCCATAAGTGTGTAAAAAAAGAATATTGTTTTTTGTTGTGGAACTACAAGGCTCAGCAAGCCTCCCCCGCTTGCTGGTACTTGGTGAACCTCAAGTACCAGCATGTGGGGAAATAATGGGCCCGCTGGTACCTGTAGTTCTACAACAACAAAAATACCCAAATAAAAACACAACACGCACACCGTGAAAGTAAAACTTTATTAAAACACACTTACACACTCACAAATACTTACCTACATCCCACGCCGAGAATCACGTCCACTTGTCCAGTAGAATCCAATAGGGTTTCCTGTAAAAATGAGAGAGAGATTACTTACCTACATCCCACGCCGGTCACGTCCACTTGTCCAGTAGAATCCAATAGGGGCACCCGGCACCTGCAAAAATTAAAATAAGTACAGAGGGGGAAAAATCATGAGAGAGAGATTCCTTACCTACATCCCACGACGATCACGTCCACTTGTCCATGTAGAATCCAATAGTACCTGTAAAAAAAAAAAAATATATATATATATATATATATATATATATATATATAACTTATACTTAGAAACAATACAGTGGTCCATGAATTTATACACAGGGGGGAAAAGACCTTTCATGTATCGACCTTTTGTCCACGTCGACCATGTGACTGTCGACCATTAGACCCCCCCAGGACAAGACTCACCAGAAAGGGCCAGGCACTGGGCAGCTCTCCACCTCTCTCCCCCCCCCACCTCCCCAGGACAAGACTCACCCGAAAGGGCCAGGCACTGGGCAGCTCTCCCCCTCTCAGACCCCCCCCCCCCCCCGGACCAGGAAAAGACTCAGTAAGCAGGGCCAGGCACTGGACAGCTCTCCCCCCTCCCCCCCCCCCCCCCCCCGGGACAAGACTCACCAGAAAGGGCCAGGGCCAACCAGGCACTGGACAGCTCTCCCCCTCTCAGACCCCCCCCCCGGACCAGGAAAAGACTCGGTAAGCAGGGCCAGGCACTGGACAGCTCTCCCCGCTCTCTCCTCCTCTCCCCCCAAGGACAAGACTCACCAGTAAGGGCCAGGCGTCTTCCTCTTGCAAGGTGGACTGGCAGCTGGCGGGTGCGCTGTCCCTCGTTGGCGGCTGATGTCCGGTGTGCAGCGCTGTGCCTGTGTGAGGCTGGTTCAGCGGCGGCGGGCGGAAGCTGGGACCTCCTACTGCTCGGCTCCTCTGAACAGACAGAAACGTGACATGCACTGACTGACTGCATGTCACGTTTCTCAAAGGAGCCAAACCTGGACATGCAGCAGCTGCAGCAGCCTCATCAGGTCGGGCGGGCGCACCGCGCCGCCCCGCGCGCAAAAAAAAAAAAAAAAAAGCAAAAATCTATTTAAAATGACAGGGGGGGCACGTGCCTTGGTGCCCTCCCCCCTAAATCCGCCACTGACAGTAGGCCATTGCTATTGATATATTACTGGCATATAATTCCACACATTAAAAAAATGGAGAACAAAAATGTGGAGGGTAAAATAGGGAAAGATCAAGATCCACTTCCACCTCGTGCTGAAGCTGCTGCCACTAGACATGGCCGAGACGATGAAATGCCATCAACGTCGTCTGCCAAGGCCAATGCCCAATGTCATAGTAGAGAGCATGTAAAATCCAAAAAAACAAAAGTTCAGTAAAAGGACCCAAAAATCTAAATTAAAAGCGTCTGATGAGAAGCGTAAACTTGCCAATATGCCATTTACGACACGGAGTGGCAAGGAACGACTGAGGCCCTGGCCTATGTTCATGGCTAGTGGTTCAGCTTCACATGAGGATGGAAGCACTCATCCTCCCACTAGAAAAATGAAAAGACTTAAGCTGGCAAAAGCACAGCAAAGAACTGTACGTTCTTCTAAATCACAAATCCCCAAGGAGAGTCCAATTGTGTCAGTTGCGATGCCTGACCTTCCCAACACTGGACGGGAAGAGGTGGCGCCTTCCACCATTTGCACGCCCCCTGCAAGTGCTTGAAGGAGCACCCGCAGTCCAGTTCCTGATAGTCAAATTGAAGATGTCACTGTTGAAGTACACCAGGATGAGGATATGGGTGTTGCTGGCGCTGAGGAGGAAATTGACAAGGAGGATTCTGATGGTGAGGTGGTTTGTTTAAGTCAGGCACCCGGGGAGACACCTGTTGTCCGTGGGACGAATATGGCCATTGACATGCCTGGTCAAATTACAAAAAAAATCACCTCTTCGGTGTGGAATTATTTTAACAGAAATGCGGACAACTGGTGTCAAGCCATGTGTTGCCTTTGTCAAGCTGTAATAAGCAGGGGTAAGGACATTAACCACCTAGGAACATCCTCCCTTATACGTCACCTGGAGCGCATTCATCAGAAGTCATTGACAAGTTCAAAAACTTTTGGTGACAGCGGAAGCAGTCCACTGACAACTAAATCCCTTCCTCTTGTAACCAAGCTCCTGCAAACCACACCACCAACTCCCTCAGTGTCAATTTCCTCCTTAGACAGGAAAGCCAATAGTCCTGCAGGCCATGTCACTAGCAAGTCTGACGAGTCCTCTCCTGACTGGGATTCCTCCGATGCATCCTTGAGTGTAACGCCTACTGCTGCTGGCACTGCTGTTGTTGCTGCTGGGAGTCGATCGTCATCCCAAAGGGGAAGTCGGAAGACCACTTGTACTACTTCCAGTAAGCAATTGACTGTCCAACAGTCCTTTGCGAGGAAGATGAAATATCACAGCAGTCATCCTGCTGCAAAGCGGATAACTCAGGTATTGGCAGCTGCAGTGGTGTTAAACGTGTGTCCGGTATCCACCGTTAATTCACAGGGAATTAGAGAATTGATTGAGGTACTGTGTCCCCGGTACCAAATACCATCTAGGTTCCATTTCTCTAGGCAGGCGATACCGAGAATGTCCACAGATGTCAGAAAAAGAGTCACCAGTGTCCTAAAAAATGCAGTTGTACCCAATGTCCACTTAACCACAGACATGTGGACAAGTGGAGCAGGGCATACTCAGGACTATATGACTGTGACAGCCCATTGGGTAGATGTATTGCCTCCCACAGCAAGAACAGCAGCGGCGGCACCAGTAGCAGCATCTCGCAAACGCCAACTCGTTACTAGGCAGGCTACGCTTTGTATCACCGCTTTCAATAAGAGGCACATAGCTGACAACCTCTTACGGAAACTGAGGAACATCATCGCTGAATGGCTTACCACAATTGGACTCTCCTGGGGATTTGTGACATCGGACAACGCCACCAATATTGTGCGTGCATTACATGTGGGCAAATTCCAGCACGTCCCATGTGTTGCACATAAATTGAATTTGGTGGTGCAGAAATATTTAAAAAACGACATGGGCGTGCAAGAGATGCTGTCGGTGGCCCAAAGAATTGCGGGCCACTTTCGGCATTCAGCCACCGTGTGCCGAAGACTGCAGCACCAGCAAACACTCCTGAACCTGCCTCGCCATCATCTGAAGCAAGAGGTGGTAACGAGGTGGATTTCAACCTCTATATGCTTCAGAGGATGGAGGAGCAGCAAAAGGCCATTCAAGCCTATACATCTGCCTACGATATAGGCAAAGGAGGGGGAATGCACCTGCCTCAAGTGCAGTGGAGAGTGATTTCAACGTTGTGCAAGGTTCTGCAGTGGCATGCTGTGAGGTCACTGGCTGGGGAGACACTGAGAATATATATATATATATATATATATAAATAAATATATATATATATATATATATAGTGGTCGAAGTTGAAATTTTGAAGTGGGGTTATGGAAAAGACAAGGACGCAATTATGCACGCCGAAGGCACGCGCTTGCTCCAGGAAAAGGGACGTGGTCACCCAAAAGGGGGCGTGTCCCTTTCACCTTATAGCACACGGTACGAGCTGATATTCACATTATAGCATATGGTACGAGCCGAAATTCACATTATAGCACACTGAATGAGCCGAAACTCACATTGTAGCACACTGAATGAGCCGAAATTCACATTTTAGCACACTGAATGAGCCGAAATTCACATTGTAGCAGACTGAATGAGCTGAAATTCACATTGTAACACACTGAATGAGCTGAAATTCACATTGTAGCACACTGAATGAGCCGAAACTCACACTGTAGCACACTGAACGAGCTGAAACTCACATTGTAGCACACTGAACGAGCCGAAATTCACATTACAGCACACTGAATGAGCCGAAATTCACATTATAACACACAGGGAGAGCCAAAATTCACCTTGTAGCACACTAAATGAGCCGAAATTCACATTGTAGCACACTGAATGAGCCGAAATTCACACTGTAGCACACTGAATGAGCCGAAATTCACATTGTAGCACACTAAATGAGCAGAAATTCACATTACAGCACACTGAATGAGCCAAAATTCACATTGTAGCACAATGAATGATCCAAAATTCACATTATAGCACACAGGAGGAGCCAAAATCACCTTGTAGCACACTAAATGAGCCGAAATTCACATTGTAACACACTGAATGAGCCGAAATTCACATTGTAGCACACTGAATGAGCCGAAATTCAAATTGTAGCACACTGAATGAGCCGAAATTCAAATTGTAGCACACTAAATAAGCCGAAATTCACATTACAGCACACTGAATGAGCCAAAATTCACCTTGTAGCACACTAAATGAGCCGAAATTCACCTTGTAGCACACTAAATGAGCCGAAATTCACATTGTAGCACACTGAATGAGCCGAAATTCACATTGTAGCACACTGAATGAGCCGAAATTCTGTAACACACTGAATGAGCCGAAATTCAAATTGCAGCACACTGAATGAGCCGAAATTCAAATTGCAGCACACTGAATGAGCCGAAATTCACATTGTAGCACACTGAATTAGCCGAAATTCAAATTGTAGCACACTAAATGAGCCAAAATTCACATTACAGCACACTGAATGAGCCAAAATTCACATTGTAGCACAATGAATGAGCCAAAATTCACATTATAGCACACAGGAGGAGCCAAAATTCACCTTGTAGCACACTAAATGAGCCGAAATTCACATTGTAGCACACTGAATGAGCCGAAATTCACATTCTAGCACACTGAATGAGCCGAAATTCACATTGTAGCACACTGAATGAGCCGAAATTCAAATTGTAGCACACTAAATGAGCCGAAATTTACATTACAGCACACTGAATGAGCCAAAATTCACATTGTAGCACAATGAATGAGCCAAAATTCACATTATAGCACACAGGAGAAGCCAAAATTCACCTTGTAGCACACTAAATGAGCCGAAATCCACATTGTAGCACACCGAATGAGCCGAAATTCACATTGTAGCACACTGAATGAGCCGAAATTCACCTTGTAGCACACTAAATGAGCCAAAGCTCACATTGTAGCACACTGAATGAGCCGAAATTCATATTACAGCACACTGAATGAGCCAAAATTCACATTGTAGCACAATGAATGAGCCGAAATTCACATTGTAGCACACTGAATGAGCCAAAGCTCACATTGTAGCACACTGAATGAGCCGAAACTCACATTGTAGCACACTGAATGAGCCGAAATTCACATTGTAGCACACTGAATGAGCCGAAACTCACATTGTAGCACACTGAATGAGCTGAAATTGTGACAGCAGGGACAGCCAGAGTGACAGCAGGGACAGGGAGAGAGAGTGACTAGAAGAGAGAGTGACGACAGGGAGAGAGAGAGTGAAGACAGTGTCAGCAGGGAGAGAGAGAGTGACGAGCATGACAGCAGAGAGAGAGAGAGTGACGACAGTGACAGCAGGGAGAGAGAGAGTGACAATAGGGACAGGGACAGTAACGACAGAGAGAGAGGGTGACAGCAGGGGAACATTACCTGACTGTGGTCGGCGGAGGCACCAATGGGCAGCGGCGGTGAGGTCCCTCTGACTGCCATTTGTTGCAGGTGGCGGCGGGCAGCTGGTGGTGGTGAGCAGCGGGTGGCTGGCGGTGGTGAGCGGCGGGCGGTACCTGCTCCAGTAGTGCAGCAGCGGGCAGCCATGGCCCCTTCAGGGTCTCTTGTTCCACACTGGCACCGCGGGACCCTTCCCAGACGACAGGGGGGAGGGCAATCCACCAATGCCTCCACCAGTTCCCTGGCATCGCGGGAGGGCTGGGAGCGAGAGGTCACACCATTGAGGGCACATTTCTCAGAGGACAGGAGGGGGGGGGCAATCCGCCACTGTCTCCCCCAGTTCCCTAGCATCGCGGGAGGGCTGGGAGCAGGCGGACACCCAGCGGCATACAGGCACAGCGGGCGGCTGCGGCGATGTAGGTCCGCAGCAGCACCCTCCTCGGTCTGCTGACTACGCGGCCGGCACTGGCTTCAACTCCGGGTCCCGCTGCCTATTCACCCCGCCGCGCTACTGTAACTGTGGTGACAGCTCCACAGTAGCGCCGGGTCCTGCTGCCTCTTCGGGTGATTGGACGAGCGGATCCAGCACTGGATTCGCTGTCCATTCACATCTGCCTCGCTGACAGGGGCGAGTTTCCCCTGTCAACGTGGCACTTGGATAAGTGCCGCTTTCAGCTCCGGTTTTCAATGGGCTTTGACAGCCCAGTACTTGGCCCCGCTCCTCCACCTTGAACCAGTTCCTATAGTTAACGGGAGGCACTGTTATCAGTGCCTCCCAAACTACTTTTTAGGCTTAAAATGATTAGGATAACATAAAGAAATTACTTATGACACAGAATATGTGTCGTAAGTATCTTCTTTATATTATTTTAATCATTAATGACAGGGGAGGCACTGCCTCCCCTGCCTCCCCTGACTGCACGTCCCTGAGGTTCTGCAACCCTTTGAACTTGCCACACGTGAAGTCAGTTCAGACACTGCCAGCCTGAGTCAGGTCATTCCCCTCATCAGGCTTTTGCAGAAGAAGCTGGAGAGATTGAAGGAGGAGCTAAAACGGAGCGATTCCGCTATGCATGTGGGACTTGTGGATGGAGCCCTTCATTCGCTTAACCAGGATTCACGGGTTGTCAATCTGTTGAAATCAGAGCACTACATTTTGGCCACCGTGCTCGATCCTAGGTTTAAAGCCTACGTTGTATCTCTCTTTCCGGCAGACACAAGTCTGCAGAGGTGCAAATACCAGCTGGTGACACACTTGTCAAGTCAAGCGGAACGCGACCCGTCAACATCTCCTCCTTCACATTCTCCCGCAACTGGGGCTGCGAGGAAAAGGATAAGAATTCCGAGCCCACCCGCTGGCAGTGATGCAGGGCAGTCTGGAGCGAGTGCTGACATCTGATCCGGACTGAAGGACCTGCTAACTATTACTGACATGTCGTCTACTGTCACTGCATATGATTCTGTCACCATTGAAAGAATGGTGGAGGATTATATGAGTGACCGCATCCAAGTAGGCACGTCAGACAGTCCGTACGTATACTGGCAGGAAAAAGAGGCAATTTGGAGGCCCTTGCACAAACTGGCTTTATTTTACCTAAGTTGCCCCCCTCCAGTGTGTACTCCGAAAGAGTGTTTAGTGCAGCCGCTCACCTTGTCCGCAATCGCCGTACAAGGTTACTTCCAGAAAATGTGGAGAAGATGATGTTCATCAAAATGAATTTATAATCAATTCCTCAGTGGAGACATTCACCAGCAATTGCCTCCAGAAAGTACACAGGGACCTGAGATGGTGGATTCCAGTGGGGATGAATTAATAATCTGTGAGGAGGGGGATGTACACAGTGAAAGGGGTGAGGAATCGGATGATGAGGAGGAGGTTGACATTTTGCCTCTGTAGAGCCAGTTTGTGCAAGGAGAGATTGATTGCTTCTTTTTTGGTGGGGGCCCAAACCAACCAGTCATTTCAGTCACAGTCGTGTGGCAGACCCTGTCGCTGAAATGATGGGTTTGTTAAAGTGTGCATGTCCTGTTTATACAACATAAGGATTGGTGGGAGGGCCCAAGGACAATTCCATCTTGCACCTCTTTTTTCTTTAATTTATCTTTGCATCATGTGATGGTTATTGAGGTTAATAATACTAAGCAAGAAAAAAAGCAATTGGTTTCCCCAGCACCCTGAATGATAACAGTAACCAGATATAAATCCCACATGATAATAGAATTCAGAGATCTTCGTTACACATATTTGCGCAAATGTGTGGTTAAGCCCCAAAGCCGCATCAAGGCCTCTCTGTATATTTGGGGTCCCTAGCGCTATATCTAGGTGCAGGGTGTGGCACCCCAAAACACCAGAATGAGCCAGAAAGCCCAGCGTGGCATACCAGTGTAAAAAACTATAGTGTTAATAAATTAGTATTTAGGAAGCCGAAGCTATAGAGAGGGTGATACAAACATGAAATGTAATTAAAATAGAGAAATAGTTACTATTTCTCTATTTTAATTACATTTCATGTTTGTATCACCCTCTCTATAGCTTCGGCTTCCTAAATACTAATTTATTAACACTATAGTTTTTTACACTGGTATGCCACGCTGGGCTTTCTGGCTCATTCTGGTGTTTTGGGGTGCCACACCCTGCACCTAGATATAGCGCTAGGGACCCCAAATATACAGAGAGGCCTTGATGCGGCTTTGGGGCTTAACCACACATTTGCGCAAATATGTGTAACGAAGATCTCTGAATTCTATTATCATGTGGGATTTATATCTGGTTACTGTTATCATTCAGGGTGCTGGGGAAACCAATTGCTTTTTTTCTTGCTCAGAAATACCCCTTCCTTTCGAGCACCTGAATGATATCACTAAGCTAATTGAGCATTTACCAATCTATATGTCGGTTAATAATACTATGAGATCAAAATGACCCCCAAATTCTATGATTTAAGCTGTTTTTGAGGGGTTTTTTAAAAAAACACCCGTATCCAAAACACACCCGAATCCGACAAAAAATTTTCAGGGAGGTTTTGCCAAAACGCGTCCGAATCCAAAACACAGCCGCGGAACCGAATCCAAAACCAAAACCCAAAACCCAAAAAGAGTCTGGTGCACATCTCTAAATTACTAACTAGTGATGAGCGGGTTCGGTTTCTCGGAAACCGAACCCCCCGCCCGAACTTCACCCTTTTTACACCGGTCCGAGGTAGGTTCGAACCTTCCCGCCTTGCTCGGCTAACCCGAGCGCGCCCGAACGTCATCATCCCGCTGTCGGATTCTCGCGAGATTCGGATTCTATATAAGCAGCCGCGCGTCGCCGCCATTTTCACTCGTGCATTGGAGATGATAGGGAGAGGACGTGGCTGGCGTCCTCTCCGTTTATTGTTGAAGTTGATTGGTTTATTGCTTAATTGTGGGGAGGACTGGGGAGCAGCTGTTAGGAGGAGTACAGTGCAGAGTTTTGCTGATAAGTGACCACCAGTTTTTATCCGTTCTCTGCCTGAAAAAAACGCTCCATACCATATCTGTGCTCAGTGTGCTGCATAATATATCTGTGCTGAGTGCTCACACTGCTTAATTGTGGGGACTGGGGAGCAGCTATAGCAGTAGTACAGTGCAGAGTTTTGCTGACAGTGACCACCAGTATACGTTGTCTGCCTGAAAAACACTCCATATCTGTGCTCAGTGTGCTGCTTTATTGTGGGGACTGGGGACCACCAGTATAATTAATATTATATAGGAGGAGTACAGTGCAGAGTGCACTGCTGTACCTACCTCTGTGTCGTCATCCATTAAGTATACTATCCATCTACATTCTATACCTGTGGTGCATTTTAGTTTTGCAGTTTGCTGACACAGTGTCCACCAGTATACTATATATAGCAGTACGGTAGGCCACTGCTGTACCTACCTCTGTGTCGTCATCCATTAAGTATACTATCCATCTACATTCTATACCTGTGGTGCATTTTAGTTTTGCAGTTTGCTGACAGTGTCCACCAGTATATTATATATAGCAGTACGGTAGGCCACTGCTGTACCTACCTCTGTGTCGTCATCCATTAAGTATACTATCCATCTACATTCTATATCTGTGGTGCATTTTAGTTTTGCAGTTTGCTGACAGTGTCCACCAATATACTATATATAGCAGTACGGTAGGCCACTGCTGTACCTACCACTGTGTCGTCATCCATTAAGTATACTATCCATCTACATTCTATACCTGTGGTGCATTTTAGTTTTGCAGTTTGCTGACACAGTGACCACCAGTATACTATATATAGCAGTACGGTAGGCCACTGCTGTACCTACCTCTGTGTCATCATCCATTAAGTATACTATCCAATATCCATCTACATTCTATACCTGTGGTGCATTTTAGTTTTGCAGTTTGCTGACAGTGTCCACCAGTATACTATATATAGCAGTACGGTAGGCCACTGCTGTACCTACCTCTGTGTCGTCATCCATTAAATATACTATCCATCTACATTCTATACCTGTGGTGCATTTTAGTTTTGCAGTTTGCTGACAGTGTCCACCAGTATACTATATATAGCAGTACGGTAGGCCACTGCTGTACCTACCTCTGTGTCGTCATCCATTAAGTATACTATCCATCTACATTCTATACCTGTGGTGCATTTTAGTTTTGCAGTTTGCTGACACAGTGTCCACCAGTATACTATATATAGCAGTACGGTAGGTCACTGCTGTACCTACCTCTGTGTCGTCATCCATTAAGTATACTATCCATCTACATTCTATACCTGTGGTGCATTTTAGTTTTGCAGTTTGCTGACACAGTGACCACCAGTATACTATATATAGCAGTACGGTAGGCCACTGCTGTACCTACCTCTTTGTCGTCATCCATTAAGTATACTATCCAATATCCATCTACATTCTATACCTGTGGTGCATTTTAGTTTTGCAGTTTGCTGACAGTGTCCACCAGTATACTATATATAGCAGTACGGTAGGCCACTGCTGTACCTACCTCTGTGTCGTCATCCATTAAGTATACTATCCATCTACATTCTATACCTGTGGTGCATTTTAGTTTTGCAGTTTGCTGACAGTGTCCACCAGTATACTATATATAGCAGTACGGTAGGCCACTGCTGTACCTACCTCTGTGTCGTCATCCATTAAGTATACTATCCATCTACATTCTATACCTGTGGTGCATTTCAGTTGTGCGCAGTAAATATAGTAGTAGGCCATTGCTATTGATACTAGTGATGTGCACCGGAAATTTTTCGGGTTTTGTGTTTTGGTTTTGGGTTCGGTTCCGCGGCAGTGTTTTGGGTTCGAACGCGTTTTGGCAAAACCTCTCCGAAATTTTTTTGTCGGATTCGGGTGTGTTTTGGATTCGGGTGTTTTTTTCAAAAAACCCTAAAAAACAGCCTAAATCATTGAATTTGGGGGTCATTTTGATCCCATAGCATTATTAACCTCAATAACCATAATTTACACTCCATTCCAGTCTATTCTGAACACCTCACACCTGACAATATTATTTTTAGTCCTAAAATTTGCACCAAGGTCGCTGGATGGGTAAGCTAAGCGACACAAGTGGCCGACACAAACACCTGGCCCATCTAGGAGTGGCACTGCAGTGACAGGCAGGATGGCCCTTCCAAAAAATACTCCCCAAACAGCACATGACGCAAAGAAAAAAAGGGGCGCAATGAGGTAGCTGTGTGAGTAAGCTAAGCGACCCTAGTGGCCGACACAAACACCTGGCCCATCTAGGAGTGGCACTGCAGTGTCAGGCAGGATGGCTCTTCCAAAAAATACTCCCCAAACAGCACATGACGCAAAGAAAAAAAGAGGCGCAATGAGGTAGCTGTGTGAGTAAGCTAAGCGACCCTAGTGGCCGACACAAACACCTGGCCCATCTAGGAGTGGCACTGCAGTGTCGGGCAGGATGGCCCTTCCAAAAAATACTCCCCAAACAGCACATGACGCAAAGAAAAATGAAAGAAAAAAGAGGTGCAAGATGGAATTGTCCTTGGGCCCTCCCACCCACCCTTATGTTGTATAAACAGGACATGCACACTTTAACCAACCCATCATTTCAGCGACAGGGTCTGCCACACGACTGTGACTGAAATGACTGGTTGGTTTGGGCCCCCACCAAAAAAGAAGCAATCTCTCCTTGCACAAACTGGCTCTACAGAGGCAAGATGTCCACCTCATCATCATCGTCCGATTCATCACCCCTTTCACTGTGTACATCCCCCTCCTCACAGATTATTAATTCGTCCCCACTGGAATCCACCATCTCAGATCCCCGTGTACTTTCTGGAGGCAATTGCTGCTGGTGAATGTCTCCACGGAGGAATTGATTATAATTAATTTTAATGAACATCATCTTCTCCACATTTTCTGGAAGTAACCTTGTACGCCGATTGCTGACAAGGTGAGCGGCGGCACTAAACACTCTTTCGGAGTACACACTGGAGGGAGGGCAACTTAGGTAGAATAAAGCCAGTTTCTGCAAGGGCCTCCAAATTGCCTCTTTTTCCTGCCAGTATACGTACGGACTGTCTGACGTGCCTACTTGGATGCGGTCACTCATATAATCCTCCACCATTCTTTCAATGGTTAGAGAATCATATGCAGTGACAGTAGACGACATGTCAGTAATCGTTGGCAGGTCCTTCAGTCCGGACCAGATGTCAGCATCAGCAGTCGCTCCAGACTGCCCTGCATCACCGCTAGCGGGTGGGCTCGGAATTCGTAGCCATTTCCTCGCACCCCCAGTTGCGGGAGAATGTGAAGGAGGAGATGTTGACGGGTCGCGTTCCGCTTGACTTGACAATTTTCTCACCAGCAGGTCTTTGAACCTCTGCAGACTTGTGTCTGCCGGAAAGAGAGATCCAACGTAGGTTTTAAATCTAGGATCGAGCACGGTGGCCAAAATGTAGTGCTCTGATTTCAACATATTGACCACACGTGAATCCTGGTTAAGCGAATGAAGGGCTCCATCCACAAGTCCCACATGCCTAGCGGAATCGCTCTGTTTTAGCTCCTCCTTCAATGTCTCCAGCTTTATCTGCAAAAGCCTGATGAGGGGAATGACCTGACTCAGGCTGGCAGTGTCTGAACTGACTTCACGTGTGGCAAGTTCAAAGGGTTGCAGAACCTTGCACAATGTTGAAATCATTCTCCACTGCGCTTGAGACAGGTGCATTCCACCTCCTTTGCCTATATCGTGGCCAGATGTATAGGCTTGAATGGCCTTTTGCTGCTCCTCCATCCTCTGAAGCATATAGAGGGTTGGATTCCACCTCGTTACCACCTCTTGCTTCAGATGATGGCAGGGCAGGTTCAGGTGTTTTTGGTGATGCTCCAGTCTACTGTATGCGGTGCCTGTACGCCGAAAGTGGCCTGCAATTCTTCTGGCCACCGACAGCATCTCTTGCACGCCCCTGTCGTTTTTTAAATAATTCTGCACCACCAAATTCAAGGTATGTGCAAAACATGGGACGTGCTGGAATTTGCCCAGATGTAATGCACTCACAATATTGCTGGCGTTGTCCGATGTCACAAATCCCCAGGAGAGTCCAATTGGGGTAAGCCATTCTGCGATGATCTTCCTCAGTTGCTGTAAGAGGTTTTCAGCTGTGTGCCTATTCTGGAAAGCGGTGATACAAAGCGTAGCCTGCCTAGGAACGAGTTGGCGTTTGCGAGATGCTGCTACTGGTGCCGCCGCTGCTGTTCTTGCAGCGGGAGGCAATACATCTACCCAGTGGGCTGTCACAGTCATGTAGTCCTGAGTCTGCCCTGCTCCACTTGTCCACATGTCCGTGGTTAAGTGGACATTGGGTACAACTGCATTTTTTAGGACACTGGTGAGTCTTTTTCTGACGTCCGTGTACATTCTCGGTATCGCCTGCCTAGAGAAGTGGAACCTAGATGGTATTTGGTAACAGGGGCACACTACATCAAGAAATTGTCTAGTTCCCTGTGAACTAACGGCGGATACCGGACGCACGTCTAACACCAACATAGTTGTCAAGGCCTCAGTTATCCGCTTTGCAACAGGATGACTGCTGTGATATTTCATCTTCCTCGCAAAGGACTGTTGGACAGTCAATTGCTTACTGGAAGTAGTACAAGTGGTCTTCCGACTTCCCCTCTGGGATGACGATCGACTCCCAGCAGCAACAACAGCAGCGCCAGCAGCAGTAGGCATTACACTCAAGGATGCATCGGAGGAATCCCAGGCAGGAGAGGACTCGTCAGACTTGACAGTGACATGGCCTGCAGGACTATTGGCTTTCCTGGGTAAGGAGGAAATTGACACTGAGGGAGTTGGTGGTGTGGTTTGCGCGAGCTTGGTTACAAGAGGAAGGGATTTACTGGTCAGTGGACTGCTTCCGCTGTCGCCCAAAGTTTTTGAACTTGTCACTGACTTATTATGAATGCGCTGCATGTGACGTATAAGGGAGGATGTTCCGAGGTGGTTAACGTCCTTACCCCTACTTATTACAGCTTGACAAAGGCAACACACGGCTTGACACCTGTTGTCCGCATTTCTGTTGAAATACTTCCACACTGAAGAGCTGATTTTTTTGGTATTTTCACCAGGCATGTCAATGGCCATATTCCTCCCACGGACAACAGGTGTCTCCCCGGGTGCCTGACTTAAACAAACCACCTCACCATCAGAATCCTCCTTGTCAATTTCCTCCCCAGCGCCAGCAACACCCATATCCTCATCCTGGTGTACTTCAACACTGACATCTTCAATTTGACTATCAGGAACTGGACTGCGGGTGCTCCTTTCAAGACTTGCAGGGGGCGTGCAAATGGTGGAAGGCGCAAGCTCTTCCCGTCCAGTGTTGGGAAGGTCAGGCATCGCAACCGACACAATTGGACTCTCCTTTGGGATTTGGGATTTCGAAGAACGCACAGTTCTTTGCTGTGCTTTTGCCGCAAGTCTTTTCTTTTTTCTAGTGAGAGGATGAGTGCTTCCATCCTCATGTGAAGCTGAACCACTAGCCATGAACATAGGCCAGGGCCTCAGCCGTTCCTTGCCACTCCGTGTCGTAAATGGCATATTGGCAAGTTTACGCTTCTCCTCAGACGCTTTTTATTTTGATTTTTGGGTCATTTTTTTACTGATCTTTTGTGTTTTGGATTTTACATGCTCTGTACTATGACATTGGGCATCGGCCTTGGCAGACGACGTTGATGGCATTTCATCGTCTCGGCCATGACTAGTGGCAGCAGCTTCAGCACGAGGTGGAAGTGGATCTTGATCTTTCCCTATTTTTTTAACCTCCACATTTTTGTTCTCCATATTTTGCGCACAACTAAAAGCCACCACAGGTATACAATGTAGATGGGTGGATAGTATAGTATTATATTACTTATGGACGACGAGTGACGACACAGAGGTAGGTACAGCCGTGGCCTACCGTACTGCTGCTTATATATATAAAATATACTGTATAACGGACCTGGTGGACACTGTCAGCAGACTGCTAAACTAGTATGAAGAAAAAAAAACACCACAGGTATACAATGTAGATGGATGGATAGTATAGTATTATATTACTTATGGACGACGAGTGACGACACAGAGGTAGGTACAGCCGTGGCCTACCGTACTGCTGCTTATATATATAATATACTGTATAACGGACCTGGTGGACACCGTCAGCAGACTGCTAAACTAGGATGAAGAAAAAAAAAAAACACCACAGGTATACAATGTAGATGGATGGATAGTATAGTATTATATTACTTATGGACGACGAGTGACGACACAGAGGTAGGTACAGCCGTGGCCTACCGTACTGCTGCTTATATATATAATATACTGTATAACGGACCTGGTGGACACTGTCAGCAGACTGCTAAACTAGTATGAAGGGAAAAAAAACACCACAGGTATACAATGTAGATGGATGGATAGTTTAGTATTATATTACTTATGGACGACGAGTGCACTGACGACACAGAGGTAGGTACAGCCGTGGCCTACCGTACTGCTGCTTATATATATAATATACTGTATAACGGACCTGGTGGACACTGTCAGCAGACTGCTAAACTAGTATGAAGAAGAAGAAAAAAACACAGGAGTGTTTTTCAGGCAGACAAACGTATACTGGACTGGTGGTCACTGTCAGCAAAACTGTGCACTGTACTCCTGCTATAACTGCTCCCAGTCACCACAATTAGGCAGTGTGAGCAGAGCAGTGCACTCAGCACAGATATATCATGCAGCAGTGCAGCACACTGAGTGAGCACAGATATGGTGGTCGGAGCGTTTTTTTCAGGCAGAGAAACAAAGGATTAAACTCACTGGTGGTATAATCAAAACCCTGCACTGTACTCCCTAACAGCTGCTCCCCGTCCCCAATCCTCCCCACAATTATAACTAACTAAGTCACTCTGTGTTCTACTATAACAGAGAGGACGCCAGCCACGTCCTCTCCCTATCAATCTCAATGCACATGTGAAAATGGCGGCGACGCGCGGCTCCTTATATAGAATCCGAGTCTCGCGAGAATCCGACAGCGGGATGATGACGTTTGGGCGCGCTCGGGTTAACCGAGCAAGGCGGGAGGATCCGAGTCGCTCGGACCCGTGTAAAAAAAAAGGTGAAGTTCGGGTGGGTCGGATTCCGAGGATCCGAACCCGCTCATCACTAATTGATACTGGCATATAATTCCACACATTAAAAAATGGAGAACAAAAATGTGGAGGTTAAAATAGGGAAAGATCAAGATCCACTTCCACCTCGTGCTGAAGCTGCTGCCACTAGTCATGGCCGAGACGATGAAATGCCATCAACGTCGTCTGCCAAGGCCGATGCCCAATGTCATAGTAGAGAGCATGTAAAATCCAAAACACAAAAGTTCAGTAAAATGACCCAAAAATCTAAATTAAAAGCGTCTGAGGAGAAGCGTAAACTTGCCAATATGCCATTTACGACACGGAGTGGCAAGGAACAGCTGAGGCCCTGGCCTATGTTCATGGCTAGTGGTTCAGCTTCACATCAGGATGGAAGCACTCATCCTCTCGCTAGAAAAAAGAAAAGACTTAAGCTGGCAAAAGCACAGCAAAGAACTGTGCGTTCTTCTAAATCACATATCCCCAAGGAGAGTCCAATTGTGGCGGTTGCGATGCCTGACCTTCCCAACACTGGACGTGAAGAGCATGCGCCTTCCACCATTTGCACGCCCCCTGCAAGTGCTGGAAGGAGCACCCGCAGTCCAGTTCCTGATAGTCAAATTGAAGATGTCACTGTTGAAGTACACCAGGATGAGGATATGGGTGTTGCTGGCGCTGGGGAGGAAATTGACAAGGAGGATTCTGATGGTGAGGTGGTTTGTTTAAGTCAGGCACCCGGGGAGACACCTGTTGTCCGTGGGAGGAATATGGCCATTGACATGCCTGGTCAAAATACAAAAAAAATCAGCTCTTCGGTGTGGAATTATTTCAACACAAATGCGGACAACAGGTGTCAAGCCGTGTGTTGCCTTTGTCAAGCTGTAATAAGTAGGGGTAAGGACGTTAACCACCTCGGAACATCCTCCCTTATACGTCACCTGCAGTGCATTCATCATAAGTCAGTGACAAGTTCAAAAACTTTGGGTGACAGCGGAAGCAGTCCACTGACCACTAAATCCCTTCCTCTTGTAACCAAGCTCCTGCAAACCACACCACCAACTCCCTCAGTGTCAATTTCCTCCTTACCCAGGAAAGCCAATAGTCCTGCAGGCCATGTCACTGTCAAGTCTGACGAGTCCTCTCCTGCCTGGGATTCCTCCGATGCATCCTTGAGTGTAACGCCTACTGCTGCTGGCGCTGCTGTTGTTGCTGCTGGGAGTCGATCGTCATCCAAGAGGGGAAGTCGGAAGACCACTTGTACTACTTCCAGTAAGCAATTGACTGTCCAACAGTCCTTTGCGAGGAAGATGAAATATCACAGCAGTCATCCTGCTGCAAAGCAGATAACTCAAGCCTTGGCAGCCTGGGCGGTGAGAAACGTGGTTCTGGTATCCATCGTTAATTCACAGGCAACTATAGACTTGATTGAGCTACTGTGTCCCCGGTACCAAATACCATCTAGGTTCCATTTCTCTAGGCAGGCGATACCGAAAATGTACACAGACCTCAGAAAAAGACTCACCAGTGTCCTACAAAATGCAGTTGTACCCAATGTCCACTTAACCACGGACATGTGGACAAGTGGAGCAGGGCAGACTCAGGACTATATGACTGTGACAGCCCACTGGGTAGATGTATTGCCTCCCGCAGCAAGAACAGCAGCGGCGGCACCAGTAGCAGCATCTCGCAAACGCCAACTCATTCCTAGGCAGGCTACGCTTTGTATCACCGCTTTCCAGAATAGGCACACAGCTGACAACCTTTACGGAAACTGAGGAAGATCATCGCAGAATGGCTTACCCCAATTGGACTCTCCTGGGGATATGTGACATGGTACAACGCCAGCAATATTGTGCGTGCATTACATCTGGGCAAATTCCAGCACATCCCATGTTTTGCACATACATTGAATTTGGTGGTGCAGAATTATTTAAAAAACGACAGGGGCGTGCAAGAGATGCTGTCGGTGGCCCGAAGAATTGCGGGCCAGTTTCGGCATTCAGGCACTGCGTACAGAAGACTGGAGCACCACCAAACATTCCTGAACCTGCCCTGCCATCATCTGAAGCAAGAGGTGGTAACGAGGTGGAATTCAACCCTCTATATGCTTCAGAGGATGGAGTAGCAGCAAAAGGCCATTCAAGCCTATACATCTGGCCACGATATAGGCAAAGGAGGGGGAATGCACCTGCCTCAAGCGCAGTGGAGAATGATTTCAACGTTGTGCAAGGTTCTGCAACCCTTTGAACTTGCCACACGTGAAGTCAGTTCAGACACTGCCAGCCTGAGTCAGGTCATTTCCCTCATCAGGCTTTTGCAGAAGAAGCTGGAGACATTGAAGGAGGAGCTAAAACAGAGCGATTCCGCTAGGCATGTGGGACTTGTGGATGGAGCCCTTAATTCGCTTAACCAGGATTCACGGGTGGTCAATCTGTTGAAATCCGAGCACTACATTTTGGCCACCGTGCTCGATCCTAGATTTAAAACCTACGTTGTATCTCTCTTTCCGGCAAACACAAGTCTGCAGAGGTTCAAAGACCTGCTGGTGAGAAAATTGTCAAGTCAAGCGGAACGTGACCCGTCAACATCTCCTCCTTCACATTCTCCCGCAACTGGGGGTGCGAGGAAAAGGCTAAGAATTCCTAGCTCACCCGCTGGCGGTGATGCAGGGCAGTCTGGAGCGAGTGCTGACATCTGGTCCGGACTGAAGGACCTGCCAATGATTACTGACATGTCGTCTACTGTCACTGCATATGATTCTCTCACCATGGAAAGAATGGTGGAGGATTATATGAGTGACCGCATCCAAGTAGGCACGTCAGACAGTCCGTATGTATACTGGCAGGAAAAAGAGGCAATTTGGAGGCCCTTGCACAAACTGGCTTTATTCTACCTAAATTGCCCTCCCTCCAGTGTGTACTCCGAAAGAGTGTTTAGTGCAGCCGCTCACCTTGTCAGCAATCGGCGTACGAGGTTACTTCCAGAAAATGTGGAGAAGATGATATTCATCAAAATGAATTATAATCAATTCCTCCGTGGAGACATTCACCAGCAGCAATTGCCTTCAGAAAGTACACGGGGACCTGAGATGGTGGATTCCAGTGGGGACGAATTAATAATCTGTGAGGAGGGGGATGTACACAGTGAAAGGGGTGAGGAATCGGAGGATGATGATGAGGTGGACATCTTGCCTCTGTAGAGCCAGTTTGTGCAAGGAGAGATTGATTGCTTCTTTTTTGGTGGGGGCACAAACCAACCAGTCATTTCAGTCACAGTCGTGTGGCAGACCCTGTCGCTGAAATGATGGGTTCGTTAAAGTGTGCATGTCCTGTTTATACAACATAAGGGTGGGTGGGAGGGCCCAAAGACAATTCCATCTTGCACCTCTTTTTTCTTTCATTTTTCTTTGCATCATGTGCTGTTTGGGGACAATTTTTTGGAAGTGCCATCCTGTCTGACACTGCAGTGCCACTCCTAGATGGGCCAGGTGTTTGTGTCGGCCACTTGTGTCGCTTAGCTTAGTCACACAGCCACCTTGGTGCGCCTCTTTTTTTCTTTGCATCATGTGCTGTTTGGGGACAATTTTTTGGAAGTGCCATCCTGTCTTGATTGACACTGCAGTGCCACTCCTAGATGGGCCAGGTGTTTGTGTCGGCCACTTGTGTCGCTTAGCTTAGTCACACAGCCACCTTGGTGCGCCTCTTTTTTTCTTTGCATCATGTGCTGTTTGGGGACAATTTTTTGGAAGTGCCATCCTGTCTTGATTGACACTGCAGTGCCACTCCTAGATGGGCCAGGTGTTTGTGTCGGCCACTTGGGTCGCTTAGCTTAGTCATCCAGTGACCTTGGTGCAAATTGTAGGACTAAAAATAATATTGTGAGGTGTTCAGAATAGACTGGAAATGAGTGGAAATTATGGTAATTGAGGTTAATAATACTATGGGATCAAAATGACCCCCAAATTCTATGATTTAAGCTGTTTTTTAGTGGTTTTTAAAAAAAAAACACCCGAATCCAAAACACACCCGAATCCGACAAAAAAATTTCGGTGAGGTTTTGCCAAAACGCGTCCGAATCCAAAACACGGCCGCGGAACCAAAACCAAAACACAAAACCCGAAAAATGTCCGGTGCACATCACTAATACTAACGTGAGTAAGCCGCCTCACGCCGCCAAGCCTCCACTTACTTGGTGTACCAACGACGGGATCCCGAATTCCGGGGTTCAAATCCACTCACTCCGCTTTCAGCTCACACAAACACAGTACACAGTGTTTTTCTGTACAGAAAATTTCCACTCTTTCTGATCGGCAGCTTTACCCCAGAGGCAGTACAGTTTAGACAAATGTGCTATTTGTATTTAAGGTATACTATCCCTCCTGTAATTGAACAACTATCGTGTGATTTGTACTTAGCGTCCGCACTCCTATGCAACCTTGCGTACTCACACGACCGTGCATGCCTTTTACGCAGCGTGCGCGCTCCTGTACTTTGTCCGGGCCACGTGTACAAAACGTGCATCTGCAATAATACAAACCACACAATCTCTATAAATGTGAGCAATACAAACTATAATCGCTCACTTAACACAACCCACAATTATTCTGTATAAACCCTTTACAACCAGGCCAGAACTGCGTTTTGTGTTTTTATTATAATTATTCCCTTAACACACTAATTCAAATTTATCTATATAGCAACAAATGTATCTGATTTCACACAGATCTAAACTGATCTAAAAATCTATACCTTGTGGCAACAATATGTGAGAGGGTATGCAAAGTATCGGTACCCTTTGTGTATGCTTTTGGCGCCAAAAAAAATTACACAGATTTTTAAATAGCTTTTTTCCTGTTTACCACCGGATTCTATCAGCACCTCTGCAGACTAGACAGAGCAGACGCAATCTAACAGCACACAAAATAGGGTTTTAAAACATCCAGCAACCAGAAAAAGGTTTAACGTAAAGATGTTTCTGCTGCGGGGTACACTTGGCTCCACAAGTCTGTACAATGGGGTGTAGAGTAGGATCTTGATCCGAGGCACCAACAGACTCAAAGCTTTGACTGTTCCCAGAATGCACAGCGCCGCCTCCTATATCACCCCGCCTCCAGGCACCGGAGCTCAGTTTGTCAGTTGGTGCTGCAGTAAGCAGGCACTTAACAGAGGGGCTGCTCCAAGCAGCCCTGAGAAAAGCTTTTTATGAGGTAAAAAGTGAAGACTTCAAGGGCAGCAGCGGTGGTAAATGTTTTGTGACATTCACTGCTGCAGCTCCAGCTCTCCCCAGCGGCGCTGTACACTCCCGAGCCCTGGTTGCCGGGTACCTACAGCGGAGGCTCCGGTTTTCTTGATGTTAGACACACACGGCTGGGGCTCTCCAGGATCGCGTGGCCGCGCTTCGGGAGGTGGTAAGTGGGTCCCGCTCGCGGGACCTGGTCTTTATCGCGATCCGGCGCGGTCAGTGGGAGGCGGGCCGCGCGCGCTGGCGGTACAGGCGATCCCACTAGATCACCAGGGCATGGGCGCAGGTCGGGTTTTCTCTCTAAACCACTTCTTATATCGCCCACAGCACCCGGTGGTTTTGCCAGCAAGACGGATAAGGCTTAGACCTGAAACCCCTCCCCCAGCCCCAGGGCGCCATTTCCCGCAAAATGTTCCTGCCCTGGAGCTGCATATCTGTCTTTTCCTCACTCCCAGTCAGTGTCTGCGGCGCCATTATCCCTCAGCTCACTATTCCTGGAACTGCTTGGGCAAATCTTCCTATGTAAAGCCGCCTGGTTGTCAGCGCTGTGCCTTTACATGACACTTAAGTATTCTACCTGCCTTTTTAGACAGTGATAGTTAAGAAAGAGTGCATTTAGTCAGGGTTTTATAGTACAATTACCCTGTGATATACATCCAGTTCTTACTGTGTACTGTTATATCTACTGTTATATAGCTGTGTAAGCTAGTCCAGTGCAGTATATTGTCTGTAATAACCTCTGCATTGTACAAACTGTGACCTTCTGTGTGTGCATTTGATAGCTGAGTGTTGTCCATCTCGTGTCTTTCACTCAACTTGCTATCCCTATATTCTATAACCTGAGGGGGCTTGGTGCGTCAGGTGTTATCTAATATAGGATTTTCACAAAGATATACTGTATTACGTATTTTTCTCTGTGATTTGGTCACCATATCTCTCCTTTATCTCTGCTAGTGCTGACTACAATGCGCAGGGGTTTGGGTTTGTGATATTGTGCTGCTGATAATTGTACTGTGTTACCTCATACTGCAAGTTATATCATGTCTGCTTCTGAGGGTAACGGTTCTGGGGCGGAACACACTGCTGGTGTTGCTGAATCCACAGGCACATATGAGGAGAATATAGCAGCTGTGGGCTCTGGTTCTGGGGGCTCCTTGCCCCCCAGTGGGACTGTGGCAACGGAGGCACATACTGACCCACCGTGGGCCGCTTTTTCCACGCTTCTGCATACGAAAGTTCATAAACTAACACCCCCTATGGGACCCCCAATGCCGGTACAACCGTATGTGGGCCCTGCAGCTAACCCGCCGTGGGCGGACGATTTATCTGCTCAATTAAAGAAGTTGAACCAGTCCTTGACTACTCAAAAGCCTGGCCAACGCTCGCCTAAGTCCAAGAGGTCCTCTAAGCGAGCGCTCGTCTCCTCACAATCCACTGCTGTCACTGACACCTCGTCTGATGAGGACGGCACTTACACTGACCCCACAGGTTCTGACTCAGATACGGCTGATGGGGAGGGTAGTTCACATGTGGATGTTCCTGACCTTTCGGAGGCTAGTAAGTTAATTCTACAGATTACGGATGATCCCGAGCCATCCGTGCTTCCTAAGAAACCAGATAGGTTCAAGCGTCAGAAGGTGGCTAAACAGGTTTTACCCCACTCTGATCACCTAGTGGATATACGTCAGGAACCCTGGGAAAACCCGGGTACGAAGTTTGTGCCTCAAAAGAGGATGCTTGCTCGCTATCCCCTTGCGCCAGAGCTGTCTAAGAATTGGGAAACACCTCCTCTAGTGGACTCACATGTGGCTAGGATGGTGGTTTCCTCAGCTCTACCTGTCACTACCGTCACGTCTCTGAAAGAGCCTATGGATAAATGTGTGGAGGGTTGTCTAAAAGCGATTTACACCCTCACGGGTGCTGCACAAAGGCCTACTATTGCAGCTTCATAGGCTGCTGAGGCTATTGAAGCATGGGCCTTGGAGTTAGAAGCTGAAATCTCCTCTGACCATGCTAGACAATGCTTGTCATATATTGTCACAGCTTCTCGATATATTAAAGAGGTAGCTGCTAATGCCGGTATCCTGGCAGCCAAGGCCTCTACTACGTCAGCCCTGGCTCGCCGGATATTGTGGCTGAGATCCTGGTCTGTGGATCTGGAATCTAGAAAAACCCTGGAGGTGCTCCCTTTCAAGGGAGATATTCTGTTTGGGGAGGACTTAAATAAGATAGTGGCTGACTTGGCTACTGCCAAAACTGCCTGTCTACCTAATACCGCTCCTTCTGTGTCGAAGGCTAAAGGTACGTCCTTTCGACCCTTTCGTCCTTCAGGTAAAGCAAAAGGTCAGGCGTACCATAAGCAGGCCCGCACTTCCAAACCTGGTAAGCCGAAGCCCAAAAGAGCCTGGGCTGCCCATCAGCCAGCTGCCAAGACCGATAAGCCTGCCGCATGATGGGGCGGGCCTCCCCCTGGGGGATCCCAGGGTGGGAGGCCGGCTTCTAGGGTATACCCAGGAATGGTTGAAGACCACTTCAGATGCCTGGGTACGGAAAGTCGTCACTCGAGGTTACGCCATTGCCTTCAAAAACCGACCTCCTCATCGATTTTGCCAGACAGACGTCCCTTTGGACCGGACAAAGACAAAAACTCTACACTCTGTGGTACAGACCCTCCTGGATACAGGAGTCGTAGTACAGGTGCCTCTTGCTCAGAGGGGCCGGGGGTACTATTCTCTGCTGTTTCTAGTCCCGAAACCGAATGGGTCCTCCCAGCCCATTCTCAACCTCAAGGCATTGAACAGGTTTGTGAATAATTCCAAGTTCCCTATGGAAACCCTTCGCTCTATAGTTCTGGCCTTGGAACCTGGGGACTACATGGTTTACTTGGACATACAGGATGCTTACCTGCATATTCCTATAGCAGTGTCACATCAACAATACCTGAGGTTTGCTATTGGCAACATCCATTACCAGTTACGGCCGTTACCTTTTTGGTTTAACAACGGCTCCGCGAGTCTTCACCAAAGTTATGGCGGTGATGACGGTGGTACTCCACCGTCAAGGGGTCAGGATACTGCCGTATCTGGACGACTTGTTAATCCTGGCAAATTCCCCAGATCTTCTCCTGTGTCATCTGGATATGACGGTCCGGGTGGCTCATCAACTGGAAGAAATCCTCCCTGGTCCCTGCTCAGAGCATGGTGCACCTGGGAGCGCTGTTAGACACTCACAACCAGAGGTTGTTCTTGTCTCAGGAGAAAGTCCTGAAGCTTCAGGACAGGATTCATTGCTTCCTTTCTCGTCCGCAAGTGTCGATACATTCGGCTATGCAGGTGCTGGGCCTAATGGTGTCAGCATTTGACATGGTGGAGTATGCTCAATTCCATTCTCGCCCCCTCCTGAAGCTGATTCTAGCCAAGTGGGACGGCCTTCCTCACCGGATCAGGTCTCACATGATCTCATTGACTCCGGAGGTCCGTCTGTCGCTGCTCTGGTGGCTCTAGGACCAACAATTGTGCAGGGTCCGTCCCTTCTGGATATCCAACTGGGTCCTGTTGATGACAGATGCCAGTCTAAGAGGTTGGGGTGTGGTGCTGGAGCAGCACTCCTTACAGGGTCGGTGGACCAAGGAGGAATCTCTCCTCTCGATCAACATTCTGGCATTGCGGGCGGTCTTCAATACGTTGAACCTGGCCCAGCATTTAATTCAGAACCGTCCTGTTCAAGTACAGTTGGACAACGCCACCACAGTGGCTTACATAAATCATCAAGGCGGCACTCAAAGCCGTTTGGCAATGAAGGAAGCCTCACGGATTCTACAGTGGGCAGAACGCCATCTACCGGCAATATCGGCAATATTCATTCCGGGAGTCCTGAATTGGGAAGCGGACTTTCTCAGTCGTCAGGACGTGCATGCCGGCGAGTGGGGCCTCCATCCAGAAGTGTTTAAACTCCTCGTGGAAAGGTGGATCTGAAGGCGTCTCGACACAATCACAAGGTTCCGGTCTTCGGAGCAAGGACAAGGGATCCTCAAGCAGCATTCGTGGATGCGCTGGCGGTGCCGTGGATGTTTCGGCTGCCATACGTGTTCCCTCCGGTGTCACTCCTACCCAGGGTAATTCGGAAGTTCAAGCAAGAAAAAGGAAATCTGCTTCTCATAGCTCCGGCGTGGCCCAGACGGCACTGGTTCTCAGACCTGCAAGGCCTATCGTCAGAGCGTCCACTTCTACTTCCACAACGCCCAGACCTCCTCGTTCAGGGCCCATGTGTCTACCAGGACCTAGCCCGGCTATCTTCCGTCTTGAGGGCTAAGATTTTTCTGAAGAGGTCATGAAAACTATGTTGTGGGCCCGGAAACCGGCTTCTGCTCGGATTTACCATAGGGTCTGGCATTCATACTTTGTTTGGTGCGCATCTAACAATTATGATGCTTCCAAGTTTAGTACAGCCAAACTTTTGGCTTTTCTGCAGCAGGGCCTAGATTTAGGCCTGCGTCTGGCCTCCCTCAATGTTCATATTTCTGCCTTGTCGGTGTGGTTTCAGAGAAAAATTGCGACTTTACCTGATGTTCATACTTTCACTCAGGGTGTGTTGCGTATCCAACCTCCCTATGTCCCGCCTGTGGCTCCTTGGGACTTGTCGTGGTTTTGGAGGCGTTGCAGGAGCCTCCATTTGAACCTCTTGGTTTAGCTGACCTTAAGTGGCTTTCCCTTAAGGTGGTGTTCTTGCTGGCTATTTCCTCTGCTAGAAGAGTGTCGGATCTGGGTGCCTTGTCTTGTAGTTCCCCATATCTGATTTTTCACCGTGACCGGGCGGTTCTAAGGACTCGTCCCGGATATTTACCTAAGGTGGTTTCTTTGTTCCACCTTAATCAGGAGATTGTGGTTCCAGCCTTTGTCTCTCCAGATTTGTCTCCCAAAGAGCGGTCTTTGGATGTGGTACGGACTCTCCGTATCTATGTGAAGAGAACTGCTTCTATTCGAAAATCTGATTCTCTCTTTGTTTTGTTTGGATTTCACAAACGTGGCTGGCCTGCTCACAAGCAGACCCTGGCCAGATGGATTAGAATGGTGATTGCACATGCTTATGTGAAGGCTGGTCACATTACGGCCCATTCAACTCGGTCTGTTGGACCTTCTTGGGTGGCCCACCGTGGTGCGACCCTTGATTAATTGTGCAAGGCGGCTACGTGGTCCTCCGGGAACACGTTCATAAGGTTTTATGCCTTCGATACTTCCGCTTCCCAGGATGCTTTCTTTGGACGCCGGGTTCATGTGCCCGCTACAGTGCGTCCCCTCCCATAAGGAACTGCTTTAGGACATCCCCATTGTCCAGACTTGTGGAGCCCAGTGTACCCCGCAGCAGAAATTGAGTTTTATGGTAAGAACTTACCTTTGTTAAAACTGTTTCTGCGAGGTACACTGGGCTCCACAAGGCGCCCACCCTGACGTACTTAGCTTCTTTGGGTTGATATGGTATTAGCCGCTGACACTTCTCTTGTCATGAGAGTGTGGTATATGTGGCTACTAACCGTTGTCGTCTCTTTTCCTGCTACTGCATTGGGCTGGTTAACCAAAACTGAGCTCCTGTGCTGGGAGGCGGGGTGATATAGGAGGCGGCGCTGTGCATTCTGGGAACAGTCAAAGCTTTGAGTCTGTTGGTGCCTCGGATCAAGATCCTACTCTACACCCCATTGTCCAGACTTGTGGAGCCCAGTGTACCTCGCAGAAAGAGTTTTAACAAAGGTAAGTTCTTACCATAAAACTCATTATTTCCACCCTTTGCTGATAGATTAAAGTCTGCTATGATCTGCTAGCCCTTGAGTGTGTGAAAAACCGGATCGAGCCCCCAATTGTAAATGCTGATTATTTTACAGGACAGAAAGCTGTACCTTAATACACTTTAATTCGAGCCACTGCGGCTGCTGTATGTAATCCTTACCCTGCATACTTTTTACACAGTTAGCGTACAAAGGCCCGTTCCCTGTACGCACTTTGCGTACTCACACCGCGATGGACGTACAAAGTACACACAGTGCATACACACACACAGACAGGCTGAGAGCACAATGCAGCTACACGTGTGATATAAATATACCTTAAACCTTAGCAGGAAATGGGACACGACACCAAATTGTATTTCAAAACTATGTTGGGGTCTAACCCACCAACGGTTATTTTACTAGCAGGGGGTTCCAAGAATAATACAATAAGAGAAAAAGGCTACAGGCAATGGTACATACGTTTGTTCGCCTGCGCTTCCTGGCCCTGTCCTCAATCATCAAGGTAGATGATCTTCAGAGATTGTGTGTGTGACCGGGCCTGCAGCTGGCTTTTTATACATTTGTCCAAAACCTAATACAATGGAAACTGTAATCTCTTTGTCTATTGGTCACAGGGATGGTCGTTTACAGTACAGGAGAGGTCATAGGTCGGTTTGAATAGGTGGGCGATGTCTGGTCCAGGTGCACTTGCAGATGTTCTCCTCTGGGTTCCATCCGACTATCAGGAGTACAGTAAATACAGTTGATATTCATATTCTGCTCCTGCGCATAACTATTCGCAGGAGCGTGCGATCTTCTGCTAACCAACACCGGAATATTGCTCTTAAAATACCCTACAGCTGGATACCAAACACCACCTCTTAACCAAATTCTGTTCCCTCTTATCCTGTAAAGGTGAATCCCTTTTGTTATTATACCCTTTAAGCAAGTATAACTCGCTGGTGTGGTGGAGGTAGACTATGTGTACCTTGTGCACTATGTGGATTAAATATGTAATGTGTTTTTATGGCTTTTCCATGCGATTACAAATACTACCGTAATTGCTCATACCACGCGCTTATACACAGGACTGCGGGAGCGATCATACGCAAATTGCGAATATGTGCATGCACGGCAGAACAAGTACGCGCACGGAGGCCATCTGTGTGTAGTTTGTACGTGATGTGTGTACTGAAATATTTTCGACATCGACAATAGATATGCTACATATGTTTGCATTATGTTAGGGATACATGAGACATGATATTGTATAAGAAAATCAGAGCCAGCAACAGAAATCTTGGGGCCCAATACAGTCATACCTCTGGGGCCCCTATATATATATATATATATATATATATATTGACAATTCTAAATTCCTTTGTCGTATAAACAACCCTTAATGAAGTCTAAGAACACAGTACGCTGTTTACTTAAGAAGTACCGTAAGGGTACGCTAGTTGCGTAACGATCGCTTAGCCGTAGGCGAGACGCTCAAGCGTCACGTTCGCTCACGGCCCAGTGATCACAGGACAGCACGTTATTGGTGAATGACTAGAGTAATGATTCGCTATGGCGTAGCGGACGCTCGAGACCACGAGGAGATCACCAGCGGCGCAGACGCTCATAACGCTATACCTTTATGTCTAAACCTTCTATCAATGAAATACACAGAATACCTTAATGTGAATACAGGGTGTAAGTGCAACCTTGTGTAACCTGACTAACTACAAAGCTGCTTGAGCGTCACCGACGCTCAAGTGAACACTTAAAACTATAGGAAATACACAGATACTGGTTTAGGGTCCAAAGCCTATTATCTGTATTATAACTATTATACTTGCAAAAAGAATCACAGTACAAATGATACACTACAATATAACAGAGACTTCCTAACCGAATAACTATACAAGAAATACAATACAATACTATGCTGATCTAATACAATACAATACTAGTCAATGGGAGATACGAGAGAAAGAGAAGGGAGAGAGAGAGAGAGAGAGAGAGAGAGATTGGCTCACAGTAAGACAATATGATTACGGAGAAAAACTTACGCACAAAGGGTATGATCGCATGCGCCTCTGGACATCCAGCTTCCCGATTATCAGCAATGAGAACCGTTTGATGAGAAGTCAAAGCTGGATGCCACAGGCCCGTCTTTTATGCTACTCACACAATGCAATCTAATGGTCCCTACAACCTCATTGTCCATTGGACGCAGGAATTCGGCTTCGCATTATAACAAAAGGTCATAGGGTGATTCATACAGGTGGGCTGTGACGATTTCAAACAGCTCAGGTGGGTGGGAAACTAGGTTTCCCGCCGCATACCTGAGTATGCGTAAATAATAGAAATGGACATAAACTTCTTATGTCCATAACTATCCGCACGAGCGATTAATACGCTCCAAACCAACACCGGAATATTGTTAATTAAATACTCTTCCGATGGGTACCAAACACTGCTGTATGATTCCTGTTAGACCCTTCGCACAATACAAAGAGGGATTCCTCCGTTCAGGGACATTCTATATTAACCAAACTTTCAGAATCTATCAAAGGGACTATGGTCTACAAACTACATTAATTGTGAAAATATGTAACGATTGGGTCGCACGCTACGACTACATACTCCTTACCGTAAATACGCATACCGATGCGAGCGGGTGCACGCATCAGCGGGTATGCGCTATCACGGGAAAGCGCACGCATGCGCAGCGCGGACCAGCGTGAGGTGCAAATATGGCAGCGTGTATGGGGATATTTTTCTGACTTTGACAGTCCACCCTTTGGCAGTCAATAATAACTGCCACCTTCAAAACATTTCAAAAAGGAGAAAAATATAAGTCAGGGGTTAATTCATTTCCATGGTTGGGTAAGGAAGAAGAGAGGAGTAGGTGTGAAGAGGGTATGACCTAGTGAGATAGCAGAAGTATGTGTGTATGAGTCCATGTTTGGAGGGTCATGTATCATCGTGCCGTACGTGTGGTAAATCAAGCTTCGAGGTATTGCGAAGTATACATTTGAATTCCTTCTTATCCCGTGGTACAGGTCTGTGGATGGGCTGTCAAACTTTACCGAGCTCTTTTCGGCTTTTGAACAAAATGGGGAGCACATTTTAGTTGATGATACATGAATGGGGGAATGTGTGATTGCTGATATCTGTGCCTGTATTCCCTATACTATGTGTGTCATTACCTGAGGGTTGTAGAAATGAAGAAAAGACATAATTACGGTAAATGCGGGGGTATTCTATGTCAGGGAAATGTACATCTGTTGTTGAAGTTTTGTTCGGTATATGTTGAGAGTCGTCTTCTTTGCGCTGTATTGCTCCTTGGGCATGAGCAAATAGCTTTGTCAGTGCCATCAGATTTACAAAAAATGTTGGGCTAGCGTGAGTTTAAAAATACTAGGGAAACTGGGGATCCATGGCAAAGTTCATCAAATGTCCATTTCTCAAGTGGTCAAAACTTCATCTTTGGTGCTTGTCTGTTGTCTGTATAGCGTCTCGTCAACTTCCTCGTCCAAGGGGGTCTTTGTATCTTGGGGAAAAGCAGAAAAACAGGTGAAAGAAACGGACCGTATAATCGCATTTTTCATCACATCCTGGTTTCTATCATTGGGTCATAAATCAAATCCAGGTTAATTACAGTTTCCTCACTCCTCAAGCTCATCACTTTTGTACTTTGTTTGCACCTCATTAAAGCCTGCCCGCATCTAAATATCAATCCAATAGATATAACAACACCTAAGATACATAGGAGAAACTTTCCAACATCCATTATGACTCCTTGAGCCCAGTCTCCTAAACCGGAGAACCAATTTCGCGGGTTCAACCATGACACCCAACTAGTCAGCTCATTACCTACAGCGGCAAGGGTGAGATTGTGTTTTCGGCGAAATTCCCATTTTAATTGAAGAATATCGTCCATCTTTTGGTCTATGACCTCTACCGGATCCTCGGTGCTATTTGTGATATACGTGCAACACTTTATGCCGTACTGTGTTGCCAATGTAACACAATATCCGCCTGTTACTGCTGTAAGATAATTAAGAACCATCCTATGCTGAACTAGTTCTGTTTTATAAGCTTGAAGTTCTCTTCCAGTGTATCTGAACGTGTCATCATACATTTCAGTGATATTATCTAACAAATTGGCGAGTGCGGAAATGTATCTATAATTCATCACTCCTCGAGCGGTGCGAGTGAAATCTAACGCTACCAGAACCTGAATCCCGGTGGATTCATGGATAAGATCAGAGGCCGGATGCTCTAACCTTTCTGACAGTTGTCTTTT
This sequence comes from Pseudophryne corroboree, assembly GCF_028390025.1. Taxonomy (NCBI): domain Eukaryota; kingdom Metazoa; phylum Chordata; class Amphibia; order Anura; family Myobatrachidae; genus Pseudophryne; species Pseudophryne corroboree. The sequence continues at coordinate 1,102,892,320 of NC_086444.1, read as the reverse complement.
AACTCGGTGCTCGTAATGAGTGTGAGTATAAGGAGCTTGGGCACCACGGTGTATGCCCTTCATTTTGTCATGTGTAACAGTCATCACTTCAGGCAATACTTTTCCAATATAACACAATCCTTCAGAGTTTGGGGCAAGCCACTTGTACGCCTTTCTCCCGCATATGAAATATGCATCATCGGGGAGAACATATGGGACAGAGAAGGACATTACCATATTACACACCTTCCAGGTGAACTCTCCTGACCCTAATTCTTCCATCTGCTTAATGCATGTATCAGTTTGTACGATATGTGCACAGTATCCTGGTGATACTTCTCCAACTCTCGTAATCCTATTTCCTAAGGTATATCGGTACCGGAAAGATTTTCCTCTACTGGCTATGTGGCGTACAAGCTCTGTATCTGTAGGCATTCTATCTGCTCTGTGTGAAAAGGTCATGGTAAGGTTGCTCCATGACACTTCCCAATTTCCCGGTTTACGGGGATTGGAGATATTAAAACATAAGAGGGACCTATCCACATGGAATTGGTGGAGCTTCAAACTAGGAGGGCTGGAGATGTTAAACCTCCGGTCCACCGGTCTCCCACCACTTAGCTCAAGTACCTCCCCTAACGTTAAAGGAAATGGTACTAGCCCTGATTTGCTATGACCCTGAGGTACTTGAGAGCATACCCAACAATCTGTTTGGTTTAATACGTTACCCACTAAGGAGTGATAGTCACTCAATGGATGCCGGTCCATATGGATATTAAAACTGGATTGGCATTTCTTTATGCACCCATCCTCAATCAAATTGTCACAGAGCCTACAGATACAGTTTTCTTCAGCTAACAATCCATCACAATTTCTTCTATCGGATCGTTTTCTGATACTCGCCTTTACTTGTTGGTTTGGTTGATCTTGGAAAACTACGCCTCCATTATCATAATCGGAACCCATTCCAGAACCTCTCTCGACCTCTATGGTACTCTCGCCGGAACAGACTGCTCTGGTCAACATCATGGTTAACATCAAAATCCGGATCACAGTCTCTTGGGGCAAGTCCATCTTTGAGGAGGAAATAGAGAAGAATGAGAAGGGGAAAAAGAAATTTTAAGGGAGAGGGGATGGGAAGTGGAGAAAAACAATAAAAGGGGGAAGGGAGTCAACAACTGCTTTCGGTCTTCAAGGCTCAGGTGCCGCCTCAGTCCTCCTGGAACAGACACTCCAGTGATACAACCTCTACCGTCTGTTCCTTATCACGGGACTTCTCTGGATCAGCAACCTTTTTGCAGTGGGATGAATGGACCCAAGTCTCTCTCTCAGCAACCTTCAATGCTGTGGTGCTAGTCAATAAGACCTGGTATGGTCCTTCCCATCTATCAATAAGACAACCTGAGCGTAGAAAATTTCGTATCATTACATAATCCCCAGGTTCAATGTCATGACAATTACTATCTGGTAAATCAGGAATCACCAACTTCAGATTATCATTTTGATTCCTCAACTGCTTACTCATGTTAATCAAGTATTTTACAGTTACTTCATTGTTACATTTCAAATCATCCTGAGGGTTAATCATGACATGCGGTTGTCGACCAAACAGAATTTCAAAAGGGGACAGGTTAAGAGGGGACCTGGGAGTGGTTCTGATGCTATACAAAACAATGGGTAAAGCTTCTGGCCACGTCAATCCTGTCTCTGCCATTACTTTACTCAATTTATTTTTAATAGTGCTGTTCACTCTTTCGACCTTCGCACTCGCCTGTGGACGGTACGGAGTGTGCAGCTTGCTATCAATACCCATTAATTTACACATTCCTTGAAAGACATCACCGGTAAAATGGGTACCCCTATCACTTTCGATTATTCTAGGGATACCATATCTACATACAAATTCCTGCACAATTTTCTTAGCTGTAAACATAGCGGTATTTGTAGCTGCTGGAAATGCTTTGACCCAATTCGAGAAAACATCTATACAAACAAGTACATATTTCAAATTTCGACATGGGGGTAATTGAATGAAGTCAATTTGTATTACCTGGAAAGGGCCGCCGGCAGGTAGGATATGGGATGGTTCTGTAGGTATTGCTTTTCCAATATTCTTTCTCAGACAGGTAAGGCATGACATTGCTCTTTTACCCGCATGAGAGGAGAATCCTGGGGCGCACCAGTATGCTCTTACCAATTTGCACATCCCCTCCTTGCCTAGATGAGTCAACCCATGAGCTGCTTCAGCCAGACATGGAAGATATGCTCTGGGGGCCACTGGTTTACCATGTCCATCCGTCCAGAGCCCTGAGGACTCCTGGCCATATCCCTTTGCCTTTCAGACTGCTCTTTCCTGTGTGGAACACAAATTCTGCATCTCACACAACTTCTGTGTGTTGATGGTATTAAATACCATCAGTTGTGTGGTGTCTGTCTGTATGGGGGTAGCAGCTGCAAGCTTAGCTGCTTCGTCTGCTCGGCTGTTACCAAGTGACACTGGGTCTTGACTATATGTATGTGCTTTACATTTGATAACAGCCACTCTGTCGGGTTCCTGTATCGCTGTTAGAAGCCTTTTTATATAAGCTGCATGCGCTATCGGTGTACCAGCTGCCGTCATGAAATTTCTGAGGCGCCATAGGGCTCCGAAATCATGTACTACCCCGAAGGCGTATCTAGAATCGGTGTAGATATTGGCTGACTTACCCTTAGCCAATTCACATGCTCTGGTTAGGGCGACCAGTTCAGCAACCTGGGCTGAGTGAGGTGGACCTAGCGGTTCCGCTTCTATGGTGTCTTGGTCATCTACGACTGCGTATCCAGTACACAAGTCTCCCGAGTCTGACTGTCTATGACAACTACCGTCAGTGTAGAACGTGAGTTCTGCATCTTCCAGTGGATTGTCACTGATGTCAGGCCTTGCGGTAAAATTTTGGGTCAAATATTCCATACAATCATGTGCATCTTCCTTTGTATTAAATCCTCCTTCCCCATCACTCTCACCTTCCACCCTTTGTGTCTGACCAGGCACACCTGGGAGAAATGTTGCAGGATTTAATGCGCTGCATCTCCTTATGGTGATGTTTACTGGGGCCATTAATGCCAATTCCCATCTTGTAAACCTTGCTGATGAGACGTGTCTGGTTTGGGCAGAATTCAATAAGGCAGATACTGCATGTGGTGTATGGATTGTGAGGTTGTGGCCTAGCACGACATCTTCGCTTTTTGTCACTAGCAATGCTATCGCCGCAACGCTACGCAAGCATGTGGGAAGGGATCGCGCTACCGTGTCTAGCTGAGCGCTGTAGTATGCAACTGGCCTGCTGGCATCACCGTGTTTTTGGGTTAGTACACCTGCTGCGCAACCAGCACTTTCTGTTCCGTATAGTTCAAAGGGTTTCCCATAGTCTGGCATACCTAGTGCTGGCGCCTGCGTTAGGCACTGTTTGAGTCTCTCAAATGCTGTTTCGGATTCGTCTGTATGCGAGATCCTATCAGGTTTGTTTGAGGAGACCATTTCCTGCAAAGGTAACGCCAATATGGAAAACCCTGGGATCCAATTACGGCAATACCCACACATTCCTAAAAACGTCCTGATCTGTTGCTGGGTTTGTGGCAGTGTCATGTCTCTAATGGCTTGGATTCTATCAGCGGTCAGGTGTCTCAGTCCTTGTGTTAGACAGTGTCCCAAATATTTTACCTTAGGTTGGCATAATTGCAACTTGTCTTTGGAAACCTTATGTCCTGTGTCTGAAAGATGAAACAGGAGCTGTTTCGTATCCTTCAGGGAAGCTTCCAGCGAATCTGAACACAGTAGTAAATCATCTACATACTGTATCAATACTGATCCACTCTCCGGTTGGAAAGACTGTAAACAATCATGCAAAGCCTGAGAAAATATACTTGGACTATCTATGAAACCTTGGGGTAACCGAGTCCACGTGTATTGGACTCCTCTGTATGTGAATGCAAACAAATATTGGCTGTCAGGGTGCAGAGGTACCGAAAAGAATGCGGAGCAGAGGTCAATAACAGTGAAAAATTTGGCAGTGGGAGGAATTTGCATTAGGATGACAGCTGGATTTGGCACTACGGGGAACTGACTCTCAACTATTTTGTTAATCCCCCTTAGATCCTGCACTAGCCTGTAACCCCTCCCCCCACTCTTTTTAACAGGGAAGATGGGACTATTTGCTGTGCTGGACGTTCTTACTAGAATGCCCTGTTGTAGCAAGCGCTCTATTACTGGGAAAACTCCTAACTCCACCTCTGGCTTCAGAGGATACTGTGGGATTTTTGGAGCTATCCTACCATCTTTTACTTGTACAACTACTGGAGCTACGTTTGCCATTAATCCAGTGTCCTGTCCATCTTTTGTCCAAAGTGACTCTGGTATCTGAGATGTCATCTCTTCTATTTGGGATGGATTCCTATTTGTCATAATGGGATGTGACATTAATTTTGATGGGGAGTCTAACATGTCTCGTACTTCCTGAGCGTGATTCTCAGGAATGTCCAAGAATACACCTTCAGGAGTACAATAAATGACGCAACCCATTTTACATAGTAAGTCTCTTCCCAGGAGATTGGTTGGTGCCGATGCAGCTAGCAAAAACGAATGCTTGGTATGCAAAGGCCCTATTGTAATCTCGGCTGGTTTGCTAACAGGGTAGTGCTGGACTACTCCTGTTACTCCCATGGCTGGAACTGTCCTACCAGTGGTTCTCATGCCCACTGTCGAATTTATCACTGACTTGGCCGCCCCTGTGTCTACAAGAAAGTTTAAGGTTTTACCAGCTACATCGATTGCAATCTCTGGTTCATTTCCAAGACTGGCAATCAATTTCACTGGCTGCAGATTACAGGTATGGCCACACCCCTATTGGGTATGCTGACCTCCCTGAATCCCGTTGGCAGCAACTACTTGTGGGGGAGTTAGCTGGGAACTACCAGAGGCATGCCAATCTCTGTTCGGGGGGTATCTTTTTGTTTCCCCTATATGTGGCTCAAAACTCCGCCTCTGTGGACCCTGCTCCCAATGTCGTGTGTCGTGTCGTTGTCTAGGGGGTTGAAAAGATCTTTGTACACTCTTTGTTCTACAGTCTCGTGCATAGTGTCCCTGTTTGTTACAAGAAAAACATGTTATTACACTTGACTTACCCACAGGATTCGGTGGTACATACGCAGGCTGCCTTGTGGTCAGCGCCTGTATACTTACTGACATCAACTTATCACTTTGCGACTCCCTGTGTCTAGTGATGTTTCTGTCGTGATCAATAGCAGCCTCTCTTAATGTGGACACCGACAGACCTCGCCAACATGGTTGCGTGGTCTGAACCCTAGTCTTTAATGTTTCCTTTAAACCATCCATCAGTACAGATACTGCTACTTCTTGGTGGTTTGGGTTGGTCCTAATGTCTTCTATTCCAGTGTACTTTGCCATTTCTAATAGTGCCCGATGAAAATATTCTGTTGCCGTTTCGGACTCTTTTTGTCTAATGGAGAATATTTTGTTCCATTTAACAACGGCTGGGAAATACTCCTTTAGCTGTAAATTTATCCTTTTTACATTATCCTTGTTGTACACGTCTGTAAGCGGTACATCTTTATCTAGTCCACAATCGGCTAAGAATTGAACTGAGTCGACATTTGAAGGTAAACAAGCTCTTAGCAGTATCTGCCAATCCTTGTTGTTGGGTTCTACAGTGTTACCTAGATCCCTGATGTATTTTTGGCTAGCAACTAAGTCTTTCCTGGGGTCAGGAAATTCGGACACTATTGTTCTTAATTCCATTCGGGAAAATGGAGTGTACATGGCAATGTTCCTTATGGGAGTGGCTCCTGATACATCTGTTTTCCCATTGGGAACTGCTATTACTCTAACAGGGTTAACTCTAACAACCTCATTCTGTGTAGATTCTACAACTTGTGGTGAAATTGTTTCAGTATAATGCATGGTGCCGTACTTACCCGTTGACACGACCTCACCTATCCCTCCGCTAGGGGCTTTCGCTAATCTCGTGGGTGTTGCTGTGCCTACTGTGGTCTCTGCTATGGTGGCCGCTAGAGAGAGAGCTGAAATTGTTGCTGGATCGTCTTCTTGATCACACTCCTGAGGAAAGTTCAAAACAGGGTACAACTTGCACGGGTTAATACTTGCATGAGTTACTTGGTTAACATCATTAACATTTACAGGGTTACTAAGTGTTTGTGTTTTACAACCCAGTGCGTTTCTCTCCGTAATCAACTTCTCTCCTGCTATGTATGGTGGTGGCGGGGCTGTGGCTATCAGTTTCCTGACTGCCCCAGATCCCGCCGCCAGAGCCAAACCTCTCTGTATCTCACCTTCCTGTTGCCACAACTGTAAATAATCATGATGCTGAATTTGTCTCTTTGTTGATTTTATGAGACATATCCTCCTCCTTAAATTTTGTAACACTTCTGGACTGAAGCTACCTATTCTTGGGAATTTCTCCCTGTCTTGTACAGTCATTCTCTCCCATTCATCACATAAAACCTCTGTGTGACTTCCGTATTTTTCACACATGATGTACCTTGCCGACCCGACTGGTCGGTTCTCTGAATCAACCCGAACCGAGGTTGATCGCCCCCTACCTGAACAATTGGCCCCCATAATCTGCAGGTGTTGCTTACTACTCCTTTGATCTTTATATCACGGTCTTCAGCGAACCCTTACAGCAAACCAAGTTATTCAAAATAGGCCGGCGGTGGCGGTTTACCGAGTACCCCACTCACTCGCCCACCTCGACCAATACGACCTGATCACACCGATATGGTGCTGGCGTACTCAATACAGGGCCCTACCAGAAACCTTCTGTTTACTGGAACATATGAGGGTTACCCGCAGGACACTTACTCTTTCCAGTAAAGGTGGGGTTGTTAGATAGTTCCTGAGTGACCAGCGAACTTCCCTTTAAAAATAAAAAATTACACAAATCACGTCAGAATGTACAAATAGCGTTTGTGACCACTTTACTCTAATGGTATTAGGTCAGATTACTAACTACTGCACACAATTACGTGCGGTACAATCGTTCAGTACATAAGCACTACCTGTTATGTACTGAGAGATCAATGGAATCGAAAATTGCGGCTGCGAATTCCTTCAGCCAGAGCTTCCAATGGCCTATATGGGTTTTAGCACCAACCCCCGGGGTTGTGCTTCTTGTACCTTTATAGCGGACCTTCTTTGTCTCCTTATGACCTCCTGGTCTTGTTCTGTACGACCTCCTGGTCTGACCTCCTGGTCTTGTATACTGGTCCGCTATACTCTAATGCTCATATTTTATTTAACCAAGGATGCCTCCTTAGCCACCGTATATGTCACTTACACGTATGTCCTACCCGATTTCTTTTTGGTTCAACCTCTAAGTTATATAAACTTATGTAATAAAAACACACTCACTCAACACATGTACACTTTCGTTTCTATATCTATTTCTGCGCAGAAATTTTCTTTAGCCCAGCTGTGTTACCAATTAGGAGCAGGATCTGTTAAACTAAATTTCAAATTTTCCAAAAATAGATTTGCGTTATTTACCGCATCGCGTTATCTACCGCTGTGCGTTACTTATCGCCTTATCACAACTTGAGCTACGTGGGCGTAACCGGACGCTACGTTGCGTAATGTACGCTGCGTGCATCTGCCTTTGGATTGCGTACGCTAGTCTTTGTTAGAGACACGTGTACGCAAAACAAAAGATCCACCGTAACACAATTTCTTTTATCAATGTAAACGATCCCTGATCATCTACCGCGTACCCCACTGGCTTTGCCTTATCTCCCAGGCAAACCTGTGTGTTTGTCTACACTTTTAACTATTACCTCTATTCTTAAACTATGAAATAACAGCAAGTCTCTTTTAGTATTTTCTATCAACTATAAAAATTGGCAAACAGGAATAGTGATATACGAAATTGAAAAAGAAATGCAGATATATATGTATGCGTGCGTGTATACGCAAGACAGAAGAGAAATAAACAGTTTTAAAAGACACAAGCGTTTTGTTCTTACTTCCGGTTCCCGGATTCCTTCAGCACTCTTTATCTAAGTGAAGCAGACGCTTATCCCGTCAGCACTGCGAGACAACCTCCCACCCTTTGCTGGGGGATAATGTCTGCTGATCTACCTAGTGCAGATATGAGAAGGACAGGACGAGTCCCCCAATTGACAATTCTAAATTCCTTTGTCGTATAAACAACCCTTAATGAAGTCTAAGAACACAGTACGCTGTTTACTTAAGAAGTACCGTAAGGGTACGCTAGTTGCGTAACGATCGCTTAGCCGTAGGCGAGACGCTCAAGCGTCACGTTCGCTCACAGCCCAGTGATCACAGGACAGCACGTTATTGGTGAATGACTAGAGTAATGATTCGCTATGGCGTAGCGGACGCTCGAGACCACGAGGAGATCACCAGCGGCGCAGACGCTCATAACGCTATACCTTTATGTCTAAACCTTCTATCAATGAAATACACAGAATACCTTAATGTGAATACAGGGTGTAAGTGCAACCTTGTGTAACCTGACTAACTACAAAGCTGCTTGAGCGTCACCGACGCTCAAGTGAACACTTAAAACTATAGGAAATACACAGATACTGGTTTAGGGTCCAAAGCCTATTATCTGTATTATAACTATTATACTTGCAAAAAGAATCACAGTACAAATGATACACTACAATATAACAGAGACTTCCTAACCGAATAACTATACAAGAAATACAATACAATACTATGCTGATCTAATACAATACAATACTAGTCAATGGGAGATACGAGAGAAAGAGAAGGGAGAGAGAGAGAGAGAGAGAGAGAGATTGGCTCACAGTAAGACAATATGATTACGGAGAAAAACTTACGCACAAAGGGTATGATCGCATGCGCCTCTGGACATCCAGCTTCCCGATTATCAGCAATGAGAACCGTTTGATGAGAAGTCAAAGCTGGATGCCACAGGCCCGTCTTTTATGCTACTCACACAATGCAATCTAATGGTCCCTACAACCTCATTGTACATTGGACGCAGGAATTCGGCTTCGCATTATAACAAAAGGTCATAGGGTGATTCATACAGGTGGGCTGTGACGATTTCAAACAGCTCAGGTGGGTGGGAAACTAGGTTTCCCGCCGCATACCTGAGTATGCGTAAATAATAGAAATGGACATAAACTTCTTATGTCCATAACTATCCGCACGAGCGATTAATACGCTCCAAACCAACACCGGAATATTGTTAATTAAATACTCTTCCGATGGGTACCAAACACTGCTGTATGATTCCTGTTAGACCCTTCGCACAATACAAAGAGGGATTCCTCCGTTCAGGGACATTCTATATTAACCAAACTTTCAGAATCTATCAAAGGGACTATGGTCTACAAACTACATTAATTGTGAAAATATGTAACGATTGGGTCGCACGCTACGACTACATACTCCTTACCGTAAATACGCATACCGATGCGAGCGGGTGCACGCATCAGCGGGTATGCGCTATCACGGGAAAGCGCACGCATGCGCAGCGCGGACCAGCGTGAGGTGCAAATATGGCAGCGTGTATGGGGATATTTTTCTGACTTTGACAATATATTAAAAAAACACAGCAAAATTTGCTGTGCTATACAAGAAACTGTTAATAAATACATGTGAATATATATATATATATATATATATACACACACACACACACACACATATATATATATATATATAGAGAGAGAGAGAGAGAGAGACTTTTTTTAGGGGGTGCCTAAAATGTGTATATTTCTACGGGATTAGTATCCTTTGGATTTATATCTATTGTGCAAAAATTATCCAACCTCTTATACCCATCTAGTTAGTGAGTTTAACAGCATCAATCTTTTTCAAGACATACATATATTTATTAAAATACTTTAAAATACTTATTAAAGTTATTAAAGCCCTGTTGTAACAAGACAATGATTAATACATGAGCACAATTAAGTTTTTCAACAGGTATTTGAAAGACAGCCCTTTTCTTGCATGTGTGAATCCAGATGCTATATCACCTAATGCATTTCGGCATCTATGACTTCATCAGGGGAGTCTTAACAGATAAGGTCAATGCAATTGGTGTTTTCTGTTAATAATGTAGTCCTTTCGAATTATCTTGTATTCACATTGGTATCTGTGGCTGAGCCATATCTTTAGCTGGTACTTAAACATATAGATTCCCTCCTTTCCCGTATTTGGTTCGGTGGCTACCTGAAGGGTTGCCTTCAGGAACACGTATTCTTTGTAGGACCTATTGATTTATCAGATCAAAAAATTCCCAGACAGTTTTATAAATAGGTGAAAATGATCACACTGATTTTCTTTAACCTTTAGAACGTGGTCCTCTCTCCTGGTCTAACCTGCTTCCTTGTCTGCCATGTTACTAAATATTTTTTTATATATATATATATATAAAGTTCTAAAGTTCTTGCATGGACCGGCACTCCCACTGTTAGTGAAGTAGTATGCCCTGGTGCCCTCTAGTATCAATAAGTAAGGTAAGAGCGGTAAAGCAAACAGCGGCACTCAGGGTCTTAAGCAGTAAAAAGTGTATTAAAAATCACTTCATAGATCCCAACGTTTCGGGACACGCAAGTCCCTTTGTCCAGGTGAATAGCAAGTGAAAGATAGAAAAAACATACCTTTATACCTTAGAGAAGAAGCCCACAGGTGCTGGTGTGTCCGGCGTCGCTCGTTACTCCCGGCTGAACCCGGCGTCTTCCGCTTGCGTCATCAAGCAGCGTCCGTCGGTGCCATGGAGACCGGGCAACGCCGGCTCTGTAAGTAACGTACTGTAGTAAACAAAGAAAAAAAAACAGGTTGAAGTCTAGCACGCGCTTGTACTGCATGGCTAGACTCTTTAAACTGATTACTGATGCCACGACCAGCGGACCAATGGATGATAAAGAAAAGTACTAAGTGTAGTGGAGCTGGGATGGATATGAGATTACAAAATACCGTGTGTGCGTAAGGAGGCTGCAGATGTGCAAAAACTCAAGTGGACGTGTTATGAGAAATTTTAAATAAGTCACCATAATAGAATGGTGGTCTAATAGGTGAAAACCGTGTAACTCAGTAGTGAAAGTGAGTGTAGTCATGGTGAATTGAAACGGCCATCCCCTGTTCTAGTGGTCCGTTGGTATGGCCAATCAGTGCAGGAATTTGTTACTACTAGTACGTAAAGCTAAAGTGCACATACAAAAAGGAAATAAAAGGTGTCCCAGGTACCTAGGGTGAACAGGCAGGCTGGAGAGCAAAAGATGGAAAGTAGAGAATAGAACAGTACATGACTGATTAGTATTATAGCTAATGAACTGGTGATGGGTTAAGAGAGTCCAGAGTGGCACTAGTGCCTAAGGGAATGGGAATAATGCCACTCAAGCATTTCTGGTCTTGGAGGGATTTTATCCTCTGTCCTCATGGTCGTCCCTTTCATTTCTGCAGGAACAGGTTCCACGGCATCAGTTCGTTCAAACCTTTGGGACTGATAGTATCAAGCTTGAAGATCCACTTGGCCTCAATGCGCAGTAGTTTATTTTCCCGGTGGCCCCCTCTGATGGATTTGGGCACATGGTCGATCAAAATATGCTTAAAGTCATTGATGGAGTGCCTCATTTCCGCGAAGTGTCTCGCTACCGGTTGGTCTGAGGGTTTCCCAGCTAATGCCTGTTTTATGGCGGACCGGTGGAGAGCCATCCTTTCCCTAGCTGTCCGAATGGACTTGCCAACGTAGTGCAATTTGCATGGACATATTATCAAATAAATGATATGTGATGAGGTACATGTTAGAACGTGATGTATCTTCAATGATGATTCGTTGTGTGGATGTTTAAAAAAGTAGTACCCGTCATCATATGGCCACACGTGGTGCATTTGAGGCACTTATAGCAGCCCGGGGGCCTGGTTAGGAACCCTTTGGGTCGTTCTACATGCAATTTGAAGCCTGTAACATCTGTATGAACTACTGTGTCTTTGATGTTACGGCCTCTGGTATAGCAGGGCATCGGGCGGCGGTCTTTGAATGTGGGCAGAGCCTTGTTGGTTGCAACAATGGGCCAAAGTGCTCTTGAGGCCCGGGGGATGACCAAGCTTGCACTTTTTACTGCTTAAGACCCTGAGTGCCGCTGTTTGCTTTACCGCTCTCTATGTATATATATATATATATATATATATATATATATATATATTGGATGCAGGGAGCCGGCACTCCTTGTCTAGCGTTGGTACCCTCCCGATAGTCGGTCCCTGTAGGTGATCGAAAATGTACATAGAATCCAAAAGGGATATATACACACACGCACAGGTATGTATATCTTTCCTTCCTTTCCTGCACACTACAGTCTGTGTCTCCCTCTCTCCTTCCTCCCACATATCCCTCAGTCTCTCTCTCCCCAGTGACTCCATGCTGCATTCCCAGCTCCCTTACTCCATCCCAAAGCCCTGTACCCCCTCACCAATCCACTCTTACCCTGGGGAGAAACTCCCCTGCGCTGCACTCCTCAGTACCCAGACACGAACACTGCACAGCAGACCCCACCAGAAGAGGCCAGCACAGGGCACGGGAATCCCGGCCAGCGGAGCTGCTGCCATGTCCTGTAACTGCCTGCAACAGAGCTGGACCCGGAAGAGCAGGCACACACTTGTGCAGCACAGTTAGTATGTGTGAGAGGCTCCTGTCACTCTGAGTCTGCGCCCACACCGCCTACAGCTCGCTGCCCTATTTGAACAAGACGGTTCACATTCCTGCCGGGCACCAAGTGGTTTATCCTTGGGGCTCCTCTGATGCTTGGGGCCCAGTACAGATGGCCCCTTTGACCTCCCTGTCGCCGGCCCTGAGGGTAATGAATGTATACATTGGATTTTATGGGTATACAGTACAGTATTTCTGCACTTTATTGGCAGAGTATTCAATAAAGGATCTTAAGAATATAGATTTTTATATTATTTTAGGACATTTAAATATCTTGTATCCCAAAACAACTATTCATTTATGCAGACTCGTCTCTTGCAACAGTAGGGTACACTTGTCATTTGTCAAAATCTATTCATTGCCCTGTGCAAATGTGCGCTATACACCAACACATTTTTATTTATGTTGCAATGTAACAGGGCTCATGTGGTGTGACTTTGTTTCCTAAATGACCCTTGTGGTCCCCAGGGGCAACCATACATATTTCCCACTGCAGTGGTCACTGGGGGAAAATATATATTTGTTCTAGGATTCAAACATCTACTCTGGGTTCATCATTTGGAATTCATTTTAATACCAACTCATTTTAATAATCACATATTGCAGAATTAGTACAAATCACTATAAAAATGTTCCAGAGAGTAAATAATCTACAGTGGAAGTTCATATTTCAAAACAGTTTACATTTATTTACGTGCGTGGAAGGTGCCTCATATTTCTGGTTTTAAAGCCTGGCGTTATCTGCAGTGACGCTTGTATGAAGCGAGAGTGCCCTCTACAGGATACTTGGTTGTTTTATAACACATTAATCCTGGATCTTTTCTTTCATTTACTAAACATTTAGGCAGCTTAGATAAAAAAATATTAACTATTTCTGTTGATGGATTTTTATTTTTGTTTGGTCAGCAACATGTTATATATATATATATATATATATATATATATATACAATAGTGTTATCCCTTAGTGCGCTCTTAATATATACTGCTGAAGGTTTTTCTTTATATAAATTAATCAGTTATGAGTTTGCTTGAATAAATCTCGTTATATTTCCTAAAAAGGCAAGCTTCCACACAGAGTGGATCCCTTGTCGATAGAGATCAATAGAATTAAAAATAAAAAGAAATCTCTGTGGAGCGTGCTTATTTTGTAAACTAATGTAATTACATTTATTCTTTACAGGATACTTTATAAAGAGAGGATGACCTTACATATATAAACACCCGTGTTAAAACACATTTTTTTTTTTATTATAAGAACAATATAGTTAAGATTCGCAATTTATATTAAAATGAATTGATAATAAACATTTCTTTTACATTGGAAATACAGTTGTGTGATTCAACATTATTCATGTAAAGAGAATTAAAAGATAAATGAGCTTTCACCCAACGTGTTTCGTCTTAGAGCGACTTCTTCAGGGGTGTTTTTTAAAAAGCAGCTCTCTATTTTGAAAACTGCTGCATCAGTCATACAAGATAATGAATTTTAAGTGGATCAATTATTGTACTAAAAATTATTTATGAAATAGGCTAGAAAACTTGAGGAAGAAGAGTCCCATAATATGACCACATATAGTGGATTCCTTATTCTTTACACTTGAAGTGGAAGATTCTCATATCGTAACGATATTAGAAGGGGTTCTTTATTATAAAATACTTGGTAAAATATACTTTTCTCCCAAATGTGGATATAATAGTTATTTGTCAAGCCTCGTTATATCTCTATTCCCGCAATTTTCCTAAATATCTGTAAGTCCCATAATGAAGGATCCAATTATGGACTGAGTGTGGATAATTCACTTCTGTTTTCCAGCAAAACGTCCTATAGGTCTGCATGCATGAGGATCCAGAACTCTATTATATACAGGATATGGGGTGAGACTATTTTGGGTTTTAATTCTGATTCGAAAACATCTTCGTCCGCTTTCCTTTGGGACATGGCTGCGTACTTACTAGCCCATGCTAATGCAATAATCTGCCCGTGTATGCCAAGCATCCATTCTTCTGTATGTGCAATGCCATTCTGCAGCAGCAACCATCAGCATTAGTATATGGACATACGACCACTCTGCTGGGTGCAAAAGGTTAGTTTCGTCCCATCTCTGGGGGTAATTCAGAGTTGATCGCACCAAGAAATTTGTTAGCAGCTTCGCAAAACCATGGTGGTCATTCCGAGTTGTTCGCTCGCTAGCTGCTTTTAGCAGCATTGCAAACGCTAGGCCGCCGTCCTCTGGGAGTGTATCTTAGCTTAGCAGAATAGCGAACGAAAGAGTAGCAGAACTGCTACTAAATATTTTCTTGCAGTTTCTGAGTAGCTCCAGACCTACTCCTAGATTGCGATCAGCTCAGTCCGTTTAGTTCCTGGTTTGACGTCACAAACACGCCCTGCATTCGGCCAGCCACTCCCCCGTTTCTCCAGACACTCCCGCGTTTTTCCCTGACACGCCTGCGTTTTTTAGCACACTCCCGGAAAACACTCAGTTACCACCCAGAAACGCCCCTTTCCTGTCAATCATTCACCGATCAGCAGTGCGACTGAAAAGCGCCGCACGAACACCAGCAAATCAACTAAGTTTTGTGTAAAATAACTTAGCGCATGCACTCTGCGTACCATGCGCATGCGCATTTAGCAACAAATCGCAGCATAGCGAAAATCGGCAACAAGCGAACAACTCGGAATGACCACCCATGTGCACTGCAGGGGGGGGGCAGATATAACATGTGCAGAGAGAGTTAGATTTGGGTGGATTATTTTGTTTCTGTGCAGGGTAAATACTGTCTGCTTTATTTTTACACTGCAATTTACATTTCAGTTTGAACACACCCCACCCAAATCTAACTCTCTCTGCACATGTTATATCTGCCCTGCCCCCCTGCAGTGCACATCGTTTTGCCCAACTGCTAACAAATTTGCTGCTGCGATCAACTCTGAATTACCCCCTCTGTCCACACGCTGCTGAAGTTGGCTTACATGCCCGCTACACTTTCATGACACACCCACTAAATGGAATGGTTCATGAGTCTGCATGATCGCCGGTCAGTTACCGCCCAGAAAAGTGGTCCGATCAATCCTCCTGCACTTTCCATTTCCCTCCATGTGTGCATGCCTGATTTGGTGCATGCTCAGTGGCCAATTTAATTTCAACCCACAAGATGTGTCCACTTGCTTCCAGCTTTGTGTTTAGTAATGAAAGTCCTCTTCAGTTGACATGATGGTACAATAGTTAACATTGCTTACAAACAGCACTGGAGTTACGGGCTCATTTAGGACCAGGTCATTATCTGTGTGGCATTTGTATGTGGCATTTGTATGCCCATCTTTGTACAGTTTTCCTACAAGTGTTCTAGTTTCCTCCTATCACCTAAAAACATAGTTGGAGGTTAATTGGCTTCAGATAAAATTGTTAGCTGGTGAAGAGAATTTACACTATAAGCTTCGCTGAGGCAAGGATGGTAAAACATCCACTGTAAAATGCTGCATAGTATGGTGGTGCTATATGAAATATAGCATACTCTGGTTTGGAATCAATGAGTGGCCTCTACTTGGAAATTTGCTATATATATGCAGTAAAAGCTTGAGAAGCTGTAGAAGGTCACGATTGATCGAGGAGACAACCCAAAGCCTGATGAGGTAGATAAAGCAATTGGAACCATTGGTTTAGTTATAGAACAGCAAGTATATTCCATCATCAATGGGAAGATGTCTGCAAAGGACATGTGGGCAGTCCTGCAAACAGCGTATAAAGAAATGGGTCTTATGAGGAAAAATAAACCTCAGATGCACTTTGTATGAGAGTAAACTTAGTGTAAGGGCATGAATAAATACATCAATATGATATTGTCCATCATCCAGCAATTGATGTCTGTTGGAGTCAAGGTAAATAATGAAGAGGTCGCTATGGCTATGTTGCAGATCCTGAACCCAGAATTTAATTTTTTGGTAGTGGCATTGGCGTCAAGTACCACTACATTAATTACTGATATCGTAAGGGCAGAGCTGCTATAATTCCATAAGCAGAAACCTGTGAACAATATTGCTGGAACATCAGCCTTATATAATAAAGACACTAAGTTTAAAAAAACAAAGTACAAATGATTTATTTGCCACAACATAGAGGCACATGGTCTTAGATTGCAGACTAAAAGATCAAAATGGTATGCAGAAAAAGCGTTATAACAAAAGCGAGTTAGCTTTGAACATAGTGAACAGTCATAGCGGACAGAACATAGCGGACAGTCACAGACTGATGGTATATGGACTCAGGGACCACTAGACATTTTAGTTTCAATCATTATGGCCCAGTATGTGACAAATGCACCAATGGTAAGCAAACCCAATGCCCTTTCCTGAAATCAGCAAATAGAATTGAGGCACCACTATAGTTGGTACAAAAATATATGCAGTCCTGTGAAACATGAATCATTAGTGGATTCAGGTATTTCATTATACTAATAGACGATTTTACAAGGATGACCCATTTTTACTTCCTAAGAGTAAAAAGTGAATTGATTCTCAAAATTGTGGACTACAAGTATTTAGTAGAAACTGAATAGGGTTACATTCTAAAGATTTGCAGATCGACAATGAAGGAAAGTACCAATTAGTGATGAGCGGGTTCGGTTTCTCGGAAACCGAACCCCCCCCCCGAACTTCACGCTTTTTACACGGGTCCGAGGCAGACTCGGATCTTCCCGCCTTGCTCGGTTAACCCGAGCGCGCCCGAACTTCATCATCCCGCTGTCGGATTCTCGCGAGGCTCGGATTCTATCGCGAGACTCGGATTCTATATAAGGAGCCGCGCGTCGCCGCCATTTTCACACGTGCATTGAGATTGATAGGGAGAGGACGTGGCTGGCGTCCTCTCCGTTTAGAGTAGACTAGAGAGTAGTAGAGACACTTGATTTACTAATTTTGGGGAGCATATTAGGAGTACTACTTGCTGATAGTGTGACCAGTGACCACCAGTTTAATTAATCCGTTCTCTGCCTGAAAAAAAACGATACACAGTGTGACACAGTCACATACCATATCTGTGCTCAGCCTCAGTGTGCCCTCAGTGTGCTGCATCATCTATGTAATACTGTATATCTGACTGTGCTGAGTGCTCACTGCTCACACAGCTTAATTGTGGGGGAGACTGGGGAGCAGTTATAGCAGGAGTACATATTTTAACAGTGCACACTTTTGCTGCCAGAGTGCCACTGCCAGTGTGACTGACCAGTGACCACTGACCACCAGTATATTGTGATTGTCTGCCTGAAAAAGTTAAACACTCGTCGTGTGGTGTTTTTATTCTATAAACGCATTCTGCTGACAGTGTCCAGCAGGTCCGTCATTATATAATATATACCTGTCCGGCTGCAGTAGTGATATATATATATATATTATATCATTATCATCCAGTCTATATTAGCACTGCAGCAGACGCAGTACGGTAGTCCACGGCTGTAGCTACCTCTGTGTCGGCAGTCGCTCGTCCATCCATAATTGTATACCACCTACCCGTGGTGTTTTTTTTTTTTCTATCTTCTTGATACTAGTAGCTTACTTTAGGAGTCTGCAGTGCTGAGCTGACAGTGTCCAGCAGGTCCGTCATTATATAATATATACCTGTCCGGCTGCAGTAGTGATATATATATATATATATTTTATATCATTATCATCCAGTCTATATTAGCAGCAGACGCAGTATGGTAGTCCACGGCTGTAGCTACCTCTGTGTCGGCAGTCGCTCGTCCATCCATAATTGTATACCACCTACCCGTGGTGTTTTTTTTTTTCTATCTTCTTGATACTAGTAGCTTACTTTAGGAGTCTGCAGTGCTGAGCTGACAGTGTCCAGCAGGTCCGTCATTATATAATATATACCTGTCCGGCTGCAGTAGTGATATATATATATTTTATATCTCATTATCATCCAGTCTATATTAGCAGCAGACGCAGTACGGTAGTCCACGGCTGTAGCTACCTCTGTGTCGGCAGTCGCTCGTCCATCCATAATTGTATACCACCTACCCGTGGTGTTTTTTTTTTTTCTATCTTCTTGATACTAGTAGCTTACTTTAGGAGTCTGCAGTGCTGAGCTGACAGTGTCCAGCAGGTCCGTCATTATATAATATATACCTGTCCGGCTGCAGTAGTGATATATATATATTTTATATCTCATTATCATCCAGTCTATATTAGCAGCAGATGCAGTACGGTAGTCCACGGCTGTAGCTACCTCTGTGTCGGCAGTCGCTCGTCCATCCATAATTGTATACCACCTACCTGTGGTGTTTTTTTTTTTTTCTATCTTCTTGATACTACTAGTAGCTTACTTTAGGAGTCTGCAGTGCTGAGCTGACAGTGTCCAGCAGGTCCGTCATTATATAATATATACCTGTCCGGCTGCAGTAGTGATATATATATATTTTATATCTCATTATCATCCAGTCTATATTAGCAGCAGACGCAGTACGGTAGTCCACGGCTATAGCTACCTCTGTGTCGGCAGTCGCTTGTCCATCCATAATTGTATACCACCTACCTGTGGTGTTTTTTTTTTCTATCTTCTTGATACTAGTAGCTTACTTTAGGAGTTTGCAGTGCTGAGCTGACAGTGTCCAGCAGGTCCGTCATTATATAATATACTAGGTGCTTCATCGTGCCCTACGGGCGCTCTTCACACCGTCGCAAGGGGCTATGCCCCCTTAACCCTTGCATGCCTTTCTGGGGTTCAATATTTGTATTATATGGAGTATTACCTGCATTCCTTTGTTAGTGGTTAAATATTGCATAATGAAAGGGCGTGCGATGGTGAAGGAGGCGCAGCCCCTTGCAACGGCGTGAACAGCACCTGCAGGGCACAATGTACAGAATGTAGCAGGTGCGGGGGGAGCTGTGGATGGGGGAGGGTGTCTGTAGATGCTGCGGGTAGAGGGGGGGTGGAAGCGGGGGGGCCCGGATGGGGACGGGTCGGGAGATGCTGCGGGTGGGGGAGGGGCAGAGGAGTGGGGGCTGCAGATGGGGGATGGGGTCCGGAGGCACTGCCGGTGGGGGAAGGGCAGGGGTGCCAAGGGTGGGAGAGGGGCAGGTGCGGGGATGTTGCGGATGGGTGAAGGGTTCCGGAGGTGCTGTGGGTTGGGAAGGGGTGGGGTAGGGGGTCCGGAGGTGCCGTGAGTAGGGGAGGGGCCGGTACAGGTGGTGCGGCGGATGGGGAAGGGGGTCCGGAGGTGCTGCAGGTGGTGGAGGGGCAGGTGGGGGAGGGGTGGATGAGGGGGGCACCGCGGATGGAGGAGGGTGTCTGCAGATGCTGCGGGTGGAGGGGGGGCAGGTGTGGGGGGAGACATATATGGGGGGTGGATGGTGGAGGGGGTCTGGAGGTGCTGTGGGTGGTGGAGGGGCGGAGGAGTGGAAGCCGTGGGTGGTGTAGGGGGTCTGGAGGCACAGCGTGTGGGGGAGGGGTGGGGTGCCGCATGTGGTAGAGGGGAAGGTGCGGAGGTGTGGTGCATTGGGGAGGGGTCTGGAGGCGCTACGGGTACTGTACCTGCCAAAAAGGTAGTTGGAGGCTATGCAGTAACAGGGCCAGGACAGGGGTGACAGGGTCAGGACAGGGGTGACGGGGCCAGGACAGGGGTGACAGGGTCAGAATATGGGTGACAGGGTCAGAACAGGGGTGACAGGGCCAGGACAGGGGTGACTGGGCCAGAACAGGGGCGACGGGGCCAGGACAGAAATTACAGGGACAGGATAGGGGTGACATGGCCATGGTAGGGGCGGCAGGACCAGGACAGGGGTGACAGGGCCAGTATAGGGTTGACAGGGCAAGCACAGGGGTGACAGGGCCTGGATAGGGGTGACAGGGCCAGGATAAGGGTGACAGGGCCAGTATAACGGTGACAGGGACATGACAGAACACAGGGCACGGGAGAGATTGGTATTAGGGACAGAACAGTGGTGACAGACAGATGTGTCTTACCGGAGTCACTGCTGCTGGCTGCTGCTGTTCCACTCCAACCTGTTGGGATCTGCTGCTGGTGGAGACTTGGCATGGCTGACTCTCTCAGGCTGGAGTCCTGCTTCCTCTGCCCGTCCGCATCCCTCCCCCCCTCCTCAGTCACACACCGCAGACCTCGAGCAGCTGCCGGGCACTGTGGTAAGGGGAGACTGGGAGTGACTGGTTAGCCCCCAGGAGACGCTGTGGCTGGAGGGAGGAGGGGGTCGGAGCCTGAAAGCAGCGCGGACTTCTGCAGCGCTGCCCACCAGCTAAAGTGTGTGAAGGAGCTGGGCGCACCACACTGCGGGCGGCAGCACTGCAGCTAGCGGTGGGGTTGCCGGGGCTGGAGATAACAGAGGCAGTACGGAACCTGCACAGCGGCAGGTGCCCCACAAAACTGCAGCTAAGAAGCGTGGAGTGTGCCAGAAAGTGACGCTCCTCCGCGCCAGAGAGACCCTGCTGAGTATGCTGATGTGGGGGGTCAAGCACACAGTGAGCCGGTGCCCGTCTGTCTGTACGGCATACCTCCTCACACACCCCCACACCTCCCAACCGTCCCGATTTTCGCGGGACAGTCCCATTTTTTAGGGTCTGTCCCGCTGTCCCACCCGTGGGCCACAGTGTCCCGCGGTGGTGGTGGTGTTGGGGGGGGGGGGGGGGGGCAGTTGGGAAGCTCCTGTACTCTCTGTTTTGCTTAGAGCAGCGGTGAATTTAGTGGAGACAGAGGGAGAGGGGGCATCAGGGGGTACGGATTAAGGGGGGATTCCAGCAGCAGAGCCAGATTAAGGGGGGCACATACCATGGGCCCCACAGTTTTTGGGGGCCCCCCAGCTGGAGTAGCTCTGTCCCAGCTCTGAAGCTCCCCCGTCCTGCCAGCAACAGCGGCAGCATTGTGCTACAGTCAGCACACGCTGCTACGTGTAGGCAGGTCTGTGATGGTGCAGGGAGGCAGCAGTCTCCCTGCTTTCTTCTGCCTGTGCGGGTGTGTAGGGGGGGGGGCGACCACCCCCTCTGGATTTACCTCTAGCTGAGGGGCCAAAATTCCATAAAAATTTTTTCCTGGAATTTGCATAAGGGGCGTGGCTTCGCGGGCGCCCAATCCCACAGCAGGCACAGCAATGAGATAGGGTCCCTTGTCTTAAGTGCCCTGGGCCCCCCAGACTCATAATCTGCCCCTGGGGGCATGCCAGCAGCTCACAGAGCGCTGGGCATGCCCCCTCACTGACGAAAACGGGTGCCCTCCCGTGAAGCCACGCCCCTTTCGTTGACCACGCCCCCTTTTCGCTGTGTGGTGTTTTGTGTGTGTGTGTGTGTCTCTCCTTCTGTCTGAAGAAAGCTGGGAGGTATGCACCTCTGCCTGTGCCATGCCCATACCATCTGCTTCTGCTGCTGGTCTCCTATAGATTTGCTCAGTTCTGTGACTCATTTGAATAACTCCACCCACCACTGTAACTCCGCCCA
Organism: Pseudophryne corroboree; assembly: GCF_028390025.1. NCBI lineage: Eukaryota > Metazoa > Chordata > Amphibia > Anura > Myobatrachidae > Pseudophryne > Pseudophryne corroboree. Next base: position 1,102,870,177 of record NC_086444.1, on the reverse strand, counting down.
GTGTTACAGCACAGAGTCACAGACTTGGGCTAATATATAGGAGATACCTGTCCGGCTGCAGTAGTGATATATATATATATATATATATATATATGTATATATATTTTATATCATTATCATCCAGTCTATATTAGCAGCAGACGCAGTACGGTAGTCCACGGCTGTAGCTACATCTGTGTCGGCAGTCGCTCGTCCATCCATAAGTATACTAGTATCCATCCATCTCCATTGTTTACCTGAGGTGCCTTTTAGTTGTGCCTATTAAAATATGGAGAACAAAAATGTTGAGGTTCCAAAAATAGGGAAAGATCAAGATCGACTTCCACCTCGTGCTGAAGCTGCTGCCACTAGTCATGGCCGAGACGATGAAATGCCAGCAACGTCGTCTGCCAAGGCCGATGCCCAATGTCATAGTACAGAGCATGTAAAATCCAAAACACCAAATATCAGTAAAAAAAGGACTCAAAAATCTAAAATAAAATTGTCGGAGGAGAAGCGTAAACTTGCCAATATGCCATTTACCACACGGAGTGGCAAGGAACGGCTGAGGCCCTGGCCTATGTTCATGGCTAGTGGTTCAGCTTCACATGAGGATGGAAGCACTCAGCCTCTCGCTAGAAAAATGAAAAGACTCAAGCTGGCAAAAGCACAGCAAAGAACTGTGCGTTCTTCGAAATCACAAATCCACAAGGAGAGTCCAATTGTGTCGTTTGCGATGCCTGACCTTCCCAACACTGGACGTGAAGAGCATGCGCCTTCCACCATTTGCACGCCCCCTGCAAGTGCTGGAAGGAGCACCCGCAGTCCAGTTCCTGATAGTCAGATTGAAGATGTCAGTGTTGAAGTACACCAGGATGAGGAGGATATGGGTGTTGCTGGCGCTGGGGAGGAAATTGACCAGGAGGATTCTGATGGTGAGGTGGTTTGTTTAAGTCAGGCACCCGGGGAGACACCTGTTGTCCGTGGGAGGAATAGGGCCATTGACATGCCTGGTGAAAATACCAAAAAAATCAGCTCTTCGGTGTGGAAGTATTTCAACAGAAATGCGGACAACATTTGTCAAGCCGTGTGTTGCCTTTGTCAAGCTGTAATAAGTAGGGGTAAGGACGTTAACCACCTCGGAACATCCTCCCTTATACGTCACCTGCAGCGCATTCATCATAAGTCAGTGACAAGTTCAAAAGCTTTGGGCGACAGCGGAAGCAGTCCACTGACCACTAAATCCGTTCCTCTTGTAACCAAGCTCACGCAAACCACCCCACCAACTCCCTCAGTGTCAATTTCCTCCTTCCCCAGGAATGCCAATAGTCCTGCAGGCCATGTCACTGGCAATTATGACGAGTCCTCTCCTGCCTGGGATTCCTCCGATGCATCCTTGCGTGTAACGCCTACTGCTGCTGGCGCTGCTGTTGTTGCTGCTGGGAGTCGATGGTCATCCCAGAGGGGAAGTCGTACTCGTAAGACCACTTTTACTACTTCCACCAAGCAATTGACTGTCCAACAGTCCTTTGCGAGGAAGATGAAATATCACAGCAGTCATCCTGCTGCAAAGCGGATAACTGAGGCCTTGGCATCCTGGGCGGTGAGAAACGTGGTTCCGGTATCCATCATTACTGCAGAGGCAACTAGAGACTTGTTGGAGGTACTGTGTCCCCGGTACCAAATACCATCTAGGTTCCATTTCTCTAGGCAGGCGATACCGAAAATGTACACAGACCTCAGAAAAAGACTCACCAGTGTCCTAAAAAATGCAGTTGTACCCAATGTCCACTTAACCACGGACATGTGGACAAGTGGAGCAGGGCAGGCTCAGGACTATATGACTGTGACAGCCCACTGGGTAGATGTATGGACTCCCGCCGCAAGAACAGCAGCGGCGGCACCAGTAGCAGCATCTCGCAAACACCAACTCTTTCCTAGGCAGGCTACGCTTTGTATCACCGCTTTCCAGAATACGCACACAGCTAAAAACCTCTTACGGCAACTGAGGAAGATCATCGCAGAATGGCTTACCCCAATTGGACTCTCCTGTGGATTTGTGGCATCGGACAACGCTAGCAATATTGTGTGTGCATTAAATCTGGGCAAATTCCAGCACGTCCCATGTTTTGCACATACCTTGAATTTGGTGGTGCAGAATTATTTAAAAAACGAGAGGGGCGTGCAAGAGATGCTGTCGGTGGCCAGAAGAATTGCGGGACACTTTCGGCGTACAGGCACCACGTACAGAAGACTGGAGCACCACCAAAAACGCCTGAACCTGCCCTGCCATCATCTGAAGCAAGAAGTGGTAACGAGGTGGAGTTCAACCCTCTATATGCTTCAGAGGTTGGAGGAGCAGCAAAAGGCCATTCAAGCCTATACAACTGAGCACGATATAGGAGGTGGAATGCACCTGTCTCAAGCGCAGTGGAGAATGATTTCAACGTTGTGCAAGGTTCTGCAACCTTTTGAACTTGCCACACGTGAAGTCAGTTCAGACACTGCCAGCCTGAGTCAGGTCATTCCCCTCATCAGGCTTTTGCAGAAGAAGCTGGAGACATTGAAGGAGGAGCTAACACAGAGCGATTCCGCTAGGCATGTGGGACTTGTGGATGGAGCCCTTAATTCGCTTAACAAGGATTCACGGGTGGTCAATCTGTTGAAATCAGAGCACTACATTTTGGCCACCGTGCTTGATCCTAGATTTAAAACCTACCTTGGATCTCTCTTTCCGGCAGACACAAGTCTGCTGGGGTTCAAAGAACTGCTGGTGAGAAAATTGTCAAGTCAAGCGGAACGCGACCTGTCAACATCTCCTCCTTCACATTCTCCCGCAACTGGGGGTGCGAGGAAAAGGCTCAGAATTCCGAGCCCACTCGCTGGCGGTGATGCAGGGCAGTCTGGAGCGACTGCTGATGCTGACATCTGGTCCGGACTGAAGGACCTGACAACGATTACGGACATGTCGTCTACTGTCACTGCATATGATTCTCTCCCCATTGAAAGAATGGTGGAGGATTATATGAGTGACCGCATCCAAGTAGGCACGTCAGACAGTCCGTACTTATACTGGCAGGAAAAAGAGGCAATTTGGAGGCCCTTGCACAAACTGGCTTTATTCTACCTAAGTTGCCCTCCCACAAGTGTGTACTCCGAAAGAGTGTTTAGTGCCGCCGCTCACCTTGTCAGCAATCGGCGTACGAGGTTACATCCAGAAAATGTGGAGAAGATGATGTTCATTAAAATGAATTATAATCAATTCCTCCGTGGAGACATTCACCAGCAGCAATTGCCTCCACAAAGTACACAGGGAGCTGAGATGGTGGATTCCAGTGGGGACGAATTGATAATCTGTGAGGAGGGGGATGTACACGGTGATATATCGGAGGATGATGATGAGGTGGACATCTTGCCTCTGTAGAGCCAGTTTGTGCAAGGAGAGATTAATTGCTTCTTTTTTGGTGGGGGTCCAAACCAACCCGTCATTTCAGTCACAGTCGTGTGGCAGACCCTGTCACTGAAATGATGGGTTGGTTAAAGTGTGCATGTCCTGTTTATACAACATAAGGGTGGGTGGGAGGGCCCAAGGACAATTCCATCTTGCACCTCTTTTTTCTTTCATTTTTCTTTGCGTCATGTGCTGTTTGGGGAGTGTTTTTTGGAAGGGCCATCCTGCGTGACACTGCAGTGCCACTCCTAGATGGGCCAGGTATTTGTGTCGGCCACTAGGGTCGCTTAGCTTACTCACACAGCTACCTCATTGCGCCTCTTTTTTTCTTTGCGTCATGTGCTGTTTGGGGAGTGTTTTTTGGAAGGGCCATCCTGCGTGACACTGCAGTGACACTCCTAGATGGGCCAGGTGTTTGTGTCGGCCACTAGGGTCGCTTAGCTTACTCACACAGCTACCTCATTGCGCCTCTTTTTTTCTTTGCGTCATGTGCTGTTTGGGGAGTGTTTTTTGGAAGGGCCATCCTGCGTGACACTGCAGTGCCACTCCTAGATGGGCCAGGTGTTTGTGTCGGCCACTAGGGTCGCTTAGCTTACTCACACAGCTACCTCATTGCGCCTCTTTTTTTCTTTGCGTCATGTGCTGTTTGGGGAGTGTTTTTTGGAAGGGCCATCCTGCGTGACACTGCAGTGCCACTCCTAGATGGGCCAGGTGTTTGTGTCGGCCACTAGGGTCGCTTAGCTTACTCACACAGCTACCTCATTGCGCCTCTTTTTTTCTTTGCGTCATGTGCTGTTTGGGGAGTGTTTTTTGGAAGGGCCATCCTGCGTGACACTGCAGTGCCACTCCTAGATGGGCCAGGTGTTTGTGTCGGCCACTTGGGTCGCTTAGCTTAGCCATCCAGCGACCTCGGTGCAAATTTTAGGACTAAAAATAATATTGTGAGGTGTGAGGTGTTCAGAATAGACTGAAAATGAGTGGAAATTATGGTTATTGAGGTTAATAATACTTTGGGATCAAAATGACCCCCAAATTCTATGATTTAAGCTGTTTTTTAGGGTTTTTTGAAAAAAACACCCGAATCCAAAACACACCCGAATCCGACAAAAAAAATTCGGTGAGGTTTTGCCAAAACGCGTTCGAACCCAAAACACGGCCGCGGAACCGAACCCAAAACCAAAACACAAAACCCGAAAAATTTCCGGTGCTCATCACTAGTACCAATACAAAGATTTTTCCGATTTCATGAGAAAATATGGGATCAAGCATCAGCTAACCATGTTGTATACACTAGAACAAAATGGTGTGAGGGTGCAAAATCATACAATAGTGGAAAGAGCCCGTGCAATGCTGAATGATGCTGAAATGAACATACATTTTGAGCTGAGGCAGTTTAAACTGCAGTTTATCTAATAACTCACTTAAGAGTATTTGGATGCAAAGCTTACAGTATGTACGTATTCCAAAATAAAGAAAATCCAAGGTGGACTTCAAATCACACAACTGTATTTTCTTGGATATTGGGGGTAATTGCAAGTTGATCGCAGCAGGAAATTTTTTAGCAGTTGGGCAAAACCATGTGCACTGCAGGGGGGGCAGATATAACATTTGCAGAGAGAGTTTGATTTGGGTGGGTTATTTTGTTTATGTGCATGGTAAATACAGACTTCTTTATTTTTACACTGCAATTTAGATTTCAGTTTGAACACACCCCACCCAAATCTAACTCTCCCTGCAAATGTTATATCTGCCACACCTGCAGTGCAAATGGTTTTGCCCAACTGCTAACAAATTTGATGCTGCGATCAACTCGGAATTACCCCCATTGTCTTGAGAGTATGGAATACAGACTTTAGGACATTGCAAACTAAAAACTTGTTAGATCCTGAGATGTCATATTTCATGAGTTAAACTGCTTTAACGACCTGTGAATACTAATACTTCTAACACAGATACCTTGAAAACCAACAGCAAGCAAGGATTTCAACAAGGCATAATAAAGGAAAACACCCAAAAAGGTATAGTGAGGAATTTACCAATATTTTATTCTCAAAGTCATAAAGTTTAGAAGAAGCAAAATAAAGTAATGAGTAATCTGAGTGGAAGTCTGCTGTAGATAAGGAAATGGCATCTTTTGATAAAAATTGCATCTTGAAATAAAAATGGAGAACAGACTGACCCAACAGAAAACAAAAAACAAATATATTTTCTGTAGAAAGCTAAGTACAGATACATCAATTGCCCATTACAAGGCTCGCCTTTTTGCATAGGGACTTACTCGAAGGCCCGGAATTGTTTACGGTAAGGTGTTCTCCCCTGTCGCAAGGTACAGTCCCCCACGTTTGATCATTGCTATATCTGCGCTATATGACTTGCTATATCAACTATAGGGGCAGATGTATTAACTTGGAGAAGGGATAAAGAAGTGATAAACCAGTGATAAGCGCAAGGTGATAACGCACCAGCCAGTCATTACGTATTTGAAAAATGACAGGTAGCAGCTGACTGGCTGGTGCGTTATTTGCGCTTATCATTGCTTTATCACTTCTCTAGGATTAATACATCTGCCCCATAGTTTGATTCGGTATATCTTAATGGTGAACTAGCTGAAGAACTCTCGATGGAGCCACCAGAGAATCATAATAAAACTTTGTTTCCAGAAGGAAAAGTATGCCTACTTAAGAAATCATTTTACAGCTTAAAACAAAGTGTCAGATCATGGTACATCAAACTAGACACTGTGTTGCAGGAAATGGACTTTGAAAAATCAGACACATCAATGAAAGATCTAGGTCCCGCAAATTACCTGCTGGGTATAAGTATTTAGCAACATCCAAAAGCTGGAACTATCAGTATAGATCAGCAAAACTGTATTGAAGCTGTTCTTCTGAATTTGGTATGGCAGATGCAAAACCAGTGTATACTCCTCTCAACAAAAGTACAAAATTAACTAGAAGCATGTCAACAACTACAAGATCTGAACTAGAGGAGATGAGAGCTATACCCAACCAAAATACAACTGGGAGTATGATGTATGCAAGTGCTGGAGGTCATCCAGATACCACACATCTAGGGGTATGGGTCATTAGGTCGACCACACTTAGGTCGACAGCCATTAGGTTGACCATTATTGGTCGACATGCATTAGGCCGACATTGTCACTAGGTCAACATGGTCCTTATGTCGACCTGAACAAGGTCAACAAGGAAAAAGGCCGACAAGAGGTTTTTTTACTTTTTTTGTGTCGTTTTCTTGGTAAAGTGATGGGGAACCCCAATTAGTTCACCGTGTCCGCTCGCCATGCTTCAGGCAAGGTCCCTCGCTCCGCTACCACTGTGCTCGGCACAGGTTACTATTCCCAATCGTAGTCCATGTGGATCGTAAAGTATGGAAAAGTTTTTTTAAAAATGTGGAAAACTAATTTCAACCTTTTTCCATGTCGACCTAATGACTGTCAACCTAAGTGTGGTCGGTCTAATGACCGTATCCCACATGTAGTGAGCCACATTAGCCAGTTTTCAATCTGAAATAGAGCAGATGAGAGCTATAATCAACCAAAATGCAACTGAGAGCCTGATGTATGCAAGTGTTGGAAGTCATCCAGACACCACACATGTAGTGAGCCACATTAGCCAGATTTCAATGAATTCTGAAGAACAGCATAGGTTAGCAGTAAAAAGAACCTTGAGTTATCTAAAGGGTACTAGTTTATTAACTCTTACATTTTCAGAGATTAAGGGTGGGATTTAATGAAGTCCGAGTTCGGCGGCTGTGCGGGATGCCGGATGGACTTGGACTTTTTTTAAAGGTGCAATCATGTACAAGGCATAGTTTAGCCTTGTACATGATTGTCCCTTTAAAAAAAAGTCTTAGTTCGGCCGGCATCCTACAGCGCCGCCGAACTGCGACTTCATTACATCACAGCCCAAAACTATAAAACTCAAAATATACTGCTATTCAGATTGAGGGAGAGATGAAGACAACATATGTTCTTATACTGGATGCCCAGTTGAATTAGCAGGGGCAGCAATGGCCAACCATTGTTTTATCTTCAATAGAAGCAGAATATATGGCTTTGATTGAAACAGCAAAAGAGGTACTTGGATTAAAAGTACTTTCAGTGAATTCAAAATGTTAAACACCAAGGAAGCTCTCGACAGTCTATGCAACAATAAAGGTGCTATAGACTTATCTGCTAGCACCAAGCAGATCATGACAGATCAAAGCACATCACTATCAAACATCATTTTATTAGACAACTTAAGTGAACTATATCATGAGTGAACAAAAAATTGCAGATAAACTCATTAAGGGATGCTGAGTTCATTTTGTGCAGACTGTGTGCTGAAATGCGATGATTAGCCACTTAACTGACAAAAAAAATTCCAAAAACCGCTCATAAATTGTTGAGGGGCTTTTATGAGTGAATTAGGTGAAGAACATGTATTTAATCTTATCCAAAATGATTTTATTTTAAAAAATATAGACTTTTTTTATATATGTAAAAATTAAAATTTTCGTCCAAAATATAGGAACATTGGATGGTTCCATTGGAACATAGGGAACATTGAAACATTGTGACTTTGATTTTAATAGCCTGGGCAGCCACCGGGTACACGTGGGGCATGGGGGTAATTTTCACTTTCCCACCGGCTGCTAGTGTCTGCAGCCGTCGGGTAGGGAGGTCCTGCCATGCTGACCGATCAGCAGTGATCGGCCGCATGGTAAACACCGGGGGAGGGTGCAGGGAGGCAGTGGGACCTTCTGGTCCCTCTGAGAGCTGCAGCTACGAGAAGTTTTTCTTCCCTGCAGTTGCACATGCTGTCTATCTGACTGGTCGCATCTAGTGCAACCAGGTCAGATAAAGCACTTACTGGTGTGGTCCAATGCTAGTCAAGGGGTTAATGATGTTGTCATTATTACTTGATGCTTTTATAATGTTTTATTACGGGAAGATTTTGAGAAAGTTTAAGATATTTAGAACTCATAACAAAAGACATTTCTAGGTGATGGGGGGTGTTGATAAGTAGTTAAATGGTTAATCACTACATGCTGGGCCAAATGTAATAGAGTGAGAGTTTCAAAAAGTGAGAGATTTGGTAAGGTTTTGCATTTTTTTTAAAGTGGACAAATAACACTGCCCTGGCCTGAATGTTATTGGATTGAATGCACCCCTGAATGACGAGTAGTATACATGAATGCATAGTACACGCTGATGTCCGTTAAATGCTCTGAAAGTAACTAATTATTGTACAAATATTCTCCAGATCTCCAACATTCCAAACTAATAAAGAAAAAAATAATACAAAACTTAACTTGCACTGAAACCCTCCAGGTCATTGTTCCATTCATACGGCTGCTAATATTATTTACTGTGAATATGGGTCTATCTATGAAGCTGATGTCCTTTCTTCCTCGATCTCACTGGAGTAACAGAAACAAATATGACATGTGCTTCTCTTTTTAATTAGTATATTTTAAGTTAGCAGATACCATTTCTCATTCTTGTAATGGGTAATGCGATCTGCCAAATTTTAAGGGGAATTGTGTAAAAATACCAGGGGGGAGCCCTGCGATAACAATGCTATCTGGAGATGGTGTTAAGCAGGGTTTCCGGACTCCTGCTCTGCTCAGACAGTCAATGCAGAGTCGGGAGCTTGCTCCTGTGATCAGCTTTCTGGTCCTTATAAACCACAAGTTGGTCAGCTGGTTGCCAGGCTCCTACTCTGTGACCCCAGTCAGCTGTGATGTAAACTGGCATCTCACTTGGGTGGTATTCATGTGACTGGCGGTCGGGAGACCGACAGTCACATGACCTCCTCCCCCATCCCGACCCCTCACTATCCCGATGGTCGGCATGCCGACCAACAGGGACTATTTCCACTCGTGGGTGTCCACGACACCCATAGAATGGGAATAGAACCCATGGCGACCGCAGGTCGCCACCGAGCCAGCAGTGTGGCGAGCAAAGCGAGCCCGCAAGTGGCTTGCTGCACTCGCCCCTCCCCGCCGGGATCCCGGCGTCGGTATGCTGCCGGGATCCCGGCGTCGGTAAGCTGACCGGTGGTCTCCTGACCGCCGGTCAGCCATACTACACCCTCTCACTTTACAGCATATGAGATGCCGGTTTACAGCACAGGTAACTGGGGTCAGAAAGCAGGAGCCCGGCAGCTGCAGCTGACCAGAGGAGAGACTGACTCTAAAAATAACCTGAGAATTGTGGAAAGTTTATTTGCAGGGACAGAGCAGTCTCACAAGCTCTGTCATAGCATACGATAATTGATACATCCCTGCTACAGATGGAGCCAGGCTAGTTGTGGCTCCGTCTGTGCCTGGGGGCGCCCATCGCCGAGAGCGTCTCTCCGTCCGGCCGGGCGCGCACGCCCAAGATGGAGAAGCGCCCCATTCACTAGAATGGGAGAGCGTCTCCCTGTTTCGCGCCTGGACGGAGACGCTCTGAATGGGAGCAATTCTGTGCACTCCCGGTGTGACTAGGCGGATGGATCACCTAGTCATGCCGAGAGTGCACGCCTGATGTATTCAATTATTGCATTGCCGATTGGGGCAAATTTATAACATCCCATCCACATCTGAGATGCAGACTGTGATATGCCCCTGTTTTGTTTACTGATTTTTAACATATATGATGCATTTAAATAAACAAGTAATAAAAGACACAATGATTATGAATAGAAAGTAAGAACTGCATCTAGGATGAAGAAAGGAGGAATTGCATTATGGGTTTGTTCAATAAAAAAAAATAGGTCTTCAAATTTAATTGGACACATTTCTAAAATCCAGAGGTACACCTCTAGTTATTGGGTACAGTTAGCAGCTACTGTATGTTATCAATCACCCAAAAAGCCCTTTTCACAAGCCATATATACCGAATTATTTACCAGAAACCAGATACGACTTTACATATTATTTATAAGCTTCTTCATCTTTCAGTAGTACAATTAAAATGCCATAGGATGTAATGTATAGTCTGTATTTCCTCTGTAATAAAATAATACAGGCTCTGTAATGTAAGGCATAAGTAATGACATTTTTCATGGTCATACACAGTCAAGCACAATAGCCGAGAAGATTTACTGTCTGTGTATATCCTGTGCACTGAGGTTAATACTGATACATAAATATCCACCAAATGTTATGACTTTTTCAAGAGTGATTTGCTGGGTTACTTTGTTCTGCTGCCAGAGGAGAGGCGACCGACTCACGTGTACTCACTTAAAAGCATACTAGAAACACTGGACCTGATTCAGAAGTGGATGCACTGCCTACGGTATGTAGGGCGCAATGGATATTTTGTGCGTCAGAGGTGGACTCTCTGCCGATGTCGGACGGAGAGATTTTTTGCGTCCCGTCTGAGATTTTTAATAATTCTGCTAGAGAGCAGATTCTAGGGGATGCGGTCAATTTACCTACAATCAAAATCCTGACAAGGTCACAATACCCACATTTAAAATACCAACAAGGTCAACATACCGACATTTAAATGTCAACAGGTCAAAAAGTCGACATGCGTTTTTCATGATTTATTCATGGAAACCGACTTGTTCATACTTTACCATCCCAGTGGACCTGGAGAAGGAATCTAAAAGTGTGCAGAGAGCAGCGAGGCACCTTGCCCATAGCATGGCCAGCGGATGCGGTACACTTATACGGTGTCCATGTCGACCTATGTCAACATACACACCAAAAAAACAATGGCAAACCCAATGCCGACTTTTTCACCTGATGACATTTTAAATGTCTGTATTTTGACCTTTGGGCTGATTCAGACCTGATCAGTACTGTGCGTTTTCACACAGCAGCGTTCAGGTCTGAACTGCGCATGCAGTAAATTTAGCACATCTACGATCAGGTCTGAATAAGCCCCCTTGTCGGTATTTTAAATGTCGGGATTTTGACCTTGTCGGGATTTTGACCGTCGGTCAATTGTTGTTGGAATTTTGATTGTAGGTATTTCATACTAAACCTGATTCTAGCTATCATTTGTCTAAAACATGCTATAAAACATGGCTAGAATATAATTGGTTGCTACTATGGATAATCTACATGTCCTCTTCGGAAGAATTGAGAAATCTCCCCCATAGGCGATTAAAGAACGACATGCCGATGTGGAAGAGAGGTTAGAGAGCTCCAGAGCTCCAGAGCTCACAGAGTCGCGGTTGCGATTTCAGACACATGTCGGGAACAGTGTATTGAAAATGTACTGGGCGATCCTGGGTGGACACAGGGAGGTTTCTTAGCACAAGCACAGAGATGTCCATCTTATAAGGCGTGACTGTGAAAGTGGTTGCTTACACAGGCGCTCATCCGCTCTCACAGGCAGATATACTTGGACAGAGACAATGCACCTACCTTGGGGCTGGAGCAAGACTGGATGGTGCAACTGATGACGAGTCTAAAGATGCACCGATCTGTATTTCAGCATCTTCCACTGACAGTGGGCATCTCAGTCCATACATATGTATGTACTCCAGGGAAGGGCTTTGTGGCAGCATTTGCATAAAGTCATTGACAGGCGACCACCAATAGATGTAGCCAGGTGTGCGGCTTCTTTTGACTCAGAATCAGCCCCTCTGGCTGGTGAGTTATATGTACAATTGAAAATGGTCCAGTGTTTGCGCATTGTAAAATGTGAATCAAAGGGTGGAAATTACATTGTGATACAGTGTTCATGTGTGTATGCAATAAAGTGCGGGAGGAAGAGAGATGTAGATGCACACTCCTAGCACTAAGAACACTGATAGTAAAAATAATTGAAATAAACCCTCACAATTAACATGGAGCATAATTGAAGTTCTTGTGCTAAGAACTTCAATTACAGTATACTCCATGTTAATTGTGAGGGTTTATTTCAATTATTTTTATTTTCAGTGTTCTTAGTGCTAAGTGTGTGCATCTGCATCTCTCTTCCTCCAGCATAGTATTATAAGCCACAGCATGATAGCACCTCTTGATATCGTTAGTAATAGGATGTGCAGTCCAGGTCCCCCCCTTTTTCCACTATATTTGTGTATGCAATAAAGTATGATTTCTAGGGTCACTCACCATATGGAACTGCGCTTATTGCTAATACTACCCGATCTTCCCAGTGTATAATGTGTAGTGGCTGAGAGAGATATGAAGTGGAAGAAGAGACCCTGATCGCATTGGTGTCTATGGAAGAGCAATGGTGCACTAAGAGGTCACTGTAGGGACCTATCACAGGTCATCTAGCCAGAGGTACTAGTCAGGTGAGTGTTACAGGTGGTTGGTACCCTCAGGCCTATTTATCACATACTGTATCACATTTTTGGCCCCTTAGGTGTCATCCTTTTTGCCAGGTATTTGCAGCAGCAGCAGATGAATGTTTGTAGGAATGTATCAAGAAACTCATACTGTGACAATGGCTGAGATAAGATGCTGCGCCGTGAAATAGCTATGTTGTAATGACAGCTGCTATCGCTGGCCTCATTAGCTATCTGACACAAGCTGTGAAAGCGAATATCTTGCCACATTTCACCATCCACAAAGAGGAATACGGGTCAGCTCGGGTGATAAGATAGTACAGAACCAACATATATATCTGTGTCATAACGATATTCATGAATACTTCCATAACTTGTTATTGATGTATTCCTGCTAACACGGACGTTTAAGAGGGTTTCATAAGTAGGCCTCTAAAGAGTAGATGTATCAAGCCTTAAAGATAAAGTGGAAAGATATAAAGTACCAAACAATCAGCTTCTAACTGTCATTATTCAAACACAGCCTGTAAACTGACAGGAGCTGATCGGTTTTACTTTTTCTCCTTAATTTTTCTCTGTCCAAGGTTTGATAGATTTCCCTCTATATTAGAAAAACAGTAGCGCTTGGTGGGTGTGCATGTGCGTGTGTGTGCTGGCAATTTGCAATCCCAGCTCTTAGTGAGTCATACATATAAATTCACACCGTTTCACCCACTCTCTGCTTTCATTCTAGAGTTGGCCATCGGTGGGTTAACCATTGATGGTTACTATTGATGTTACCATTGATGGTTAACCTCGATAGTGTGAAACCATCTGTAACAGAACCATCAATGGCTTCACCCACCGATTGTCACCCCTGATTTAGCATGCAATGGGCTGCCAGCTAATCATAGCCTGGGGGAGGGGCTTCAGGGGGTGGAGCTAGGTTCTGTGTTCCTGCACCTTTGAAAGAGAGAAAAAAATAAATTGGTGCATCTGTATCATCAATGGCAGGAAACCATCTGGTTGGTAAAAGTATTCTACATTGGGCATAAATTTTGAATCATCGATGGTCAATAGCCATACCTAATTCAGCCATGAATGTGTCATGAATGGGCTCTGATGAGGGGAGCAGCGGGTACAGTAATTTTTCACCCAACCCAGGAATGTACCTTTAAAAGAACAACCTATCAACCAAATGATAGATAGATTTGCTTACAGAAAAAGATCTCATGGTGTATAATGTGCAACTCCCATGTACTGTCACATGAGTATAATTACACAAACTCATTATTAATTGCACAGGACAAAATAGTTTGGAGTAGACAATAATTTCATACATGTACAGTTTTTAGGATAAGGAGCTACTCCCTTGCGGGAGAATAACATCACGTCACTAATAAATATTAATTAACATAACAACTTACATTGCAGAAAATAAACAGTAGAAAATAATTTATGATAAACAAGGAAAAAAGTGTTAAAATATGCAACAGAAAAATGCTTGTATAAATCTGATGCTTTCAGGACTAGCTGCACAACGTCCCCAGTGACAGATTAAAATTGTATGTCAGCAACACAGATTCGTTAACTCGGCATAAGGTACATGCAGCTATAATAAGTATTGCAATGCAAGTTTTCATACCTTAATAGAACGTGTTATATTTAAAACTGTCTGTACTGAGTATTTGTACGGGTAAAGCAGGGAGTCTTATCTCAAACAATACTCAGCTGATTAAAATCCTTCAAAATGACCTAATGAAACACCTTAGGAGATCAATATGATGACAAATCTGCAAAACAAATGGCAGTATAAATACGCAGGCAAGAAAAAGCCATCATTATTTGTATGCCATCTGCCAGATCTTTTTAATTAAAAATCCAGAAATGCATACATTTATGGTACCACCACCTTCTCTGTTTATTCCATCACTTCTACAGTTTCTGGATGTGCAAATGACGTATGTGCCCATTGAGTGTTTATCAAACAGAGTGTTCTTATCTATACTACTGTGAAACGACACTATCAATTTGCAGGCTGAACATGGAAACAGAGAATGCTGGCAGATAAGAGGGATGAAGCTTTGGCACCTATGGGGTGCTCACATCTTTTCATACCTTTGTTTGATAAAAAAGCTTTGGGTATCATTTTAAAAGTTATTTTTTTTTTTAGAACTGTTGAGTAGATTTATGTTTGTTTTTTATTCATGTTACTGTTACTGCTGTATTCATCTCTATTCTGTATAAGCTGTTAAAATAATAAATAGGACCAACATACTGTAAGTGTCATCATCACATCATTACATCTCTTTGTAAGGTGTCACATAATACAATTCTACATAAAAACAGGAACAAGTACATAAGAAGGTAGAAAAAGGACTGCATATGGAATAGCGTATAAAGAGAAGAGAGGGCCTGGCTTGTCAGAGAGCTTGCAGTCTAGAGCAGAGTCTCCTAAACTCCGCCATTACAGCCCAGGGTTTAAGTATACAGGGTATCCATGCTCAAGTCCATACGGTTAAATCAAATTGACTAAGGGGGAGATGTACTAAGCAATGATAAAAGTGGAGAAGTGAGCCAGTGGAGAAGTTGCTCATGGCAACCAATCAGCTTTGGCATAACATTTATAATTTGCATACTATAAAAGTATTCAGAGCAGCTGATTGGTTGCCATGGACAACTTCTACACTGGCTCACTTCTCTACTTTTATCACTGCTTAGTACATTTCCCCCTTAGGTACTAATTAAGTCCTCTGTGCTTAAACAGGAATAGCCTTAAAACCTGGAATGAAATGACGGAGTTTGGAAAACTCAGGTATAGAGGGAGAGGGCAATACTGATATCATAGGAGCTGGTGTGACTCAAGGGGAGATTTATCATGTTTTCTAAAGAGCAAATGTTGCCCACAGCAGCCAATCAGATTCTAGTTATCATTTATCTAGAACACAGGTTCTCAAACTCGGTCCTCAGGACCCCACACAGTGCATGTTTTGCAGGTATCCTCACAGAATGACAAGTGAAATAATTAGCTCCACCTGTGGACCTTTTAAAATGTGTCAGTGAGTAATTAATACACCTGTGCACCTGCTGGGTTACCTGCAAAACATGCACTGTGTGGGGTCCTGAGGACCGAGTTTGAGAACCCCTGATCTAGAACACAGATTCTCAAACTCGGTCCTCAGGACTCCACACAGTGCATGTTTTGCAGGTCACCTCACAGAATCACAAGTGAAATAATCAGTTCCACCTGTGGACCTTTTAAAATGTGTCAATGAGTAAATTAATACTCCTGTGCACCTGCTGGGTTACTGGCAAAACATGCACTGTGTGGGGTCCTGAGGATCGAGTTTGAGAACCTGTGATCTAGAACATTCTATAAAATGCTAGAATATACTTATAGCTAGAATATAATTGCTACTATGGGTAACTCCTCTACTTATCCTCTGTGGAAGGTTTGATAAATCTCCCCCATAGGTGATTAAAGAAGGAAGTGCAGATCTGGAACATAGATTAGAGAGGGCCCTGCTCTTCAGAGCTCACCAAAAATAGGATTTTGGTACTTACCAGGTAAATCCTTTTCTTTGAATCCATAGGGGGCACTGGAGTACTCTTGGGATATGGACGGCTTCCACAGGAACAAGGCACTGAATAAATTAATTTTGGAACTACTTCTCCCCTCCATATCCCAGAGTACCTCAGTATTTTTTACTGAGCCGAACAGGAGCTATAGAGAGGTTGACAATGGAGAATTACATATAACATAACGGACAACAATAAAGTTAACACAACATTACTGACAACTAAACAGTTGACACCATAACCGATTAGAACTAGATAATTTGAACCAGTCGGTGAGAATGTGTTACCATAAGATCTACTGAACTTTACCCAAACCAGGTAAAACTGCTCTGGGTGGGCGTCCAGTGCCCCCTATGGATTCAAAGAAAAGGATTTACCTGGTAAGTACCAAAATCCTATTTTCTTTTTCATCCACTAGGGGTCACTGGAGTACTCTTGGGACGTACCAAAGTTTCCCCCGTGGGCGGGAGAGCTGTTTGGCACCTGTAACACTAGGCGGCCAAAGCTAGATGCTGATGCCGCAAACGTATCAAACTTGTAAAAGCGCACAAACGTGTGCACTGAAGACCATGTAGCCGCACGGCAAAGCTGTGTCATAGAAGCTCCACGACTCGCTGCCCATGACGTTTCCACAGCACGTGTGGAATGAGCTGTTACTGATGTAGGCGGCTGTAACCTAGCATGAAGGTAACCCTGACGTATGGTCAGTTTAATCCATCTGGATAAGGTCTGCTTAGAAACTGGCCAACCCATCTTGGCAGCATCATAGAGAACAAACAACGTATCCGTCTTACGAACTGTCGACGTTCGGGATACATAAACGTGTAATGCGCGTACCACATCCAACGTTTCAGAATCTCCTCTTAACACAGGAACTACAGACAAGGAGGAAGGGGGGTGCAAATCCCCACCCCCAAATTCCCTTCCGCACACTGAAAATTACCTGTAACAATCCCTGAACCTATCTGGTAATAAAATTCAGAGAATTCGTCACAAATGTTTGCAAACACATGTTTAGCTGCTGGCCACTTCACGGCTTCTCTGATACAGCAGTCCTAACCTACATAATAGCAGTGCCCACATAGGGCCATGTAATTTGTCACAGTACGCCTCATGATAAAGGCTATTACTAAAACACTTCCAGACAGAGAGCTTACTTACCCGGGAGCCACCCCCAGGATCTCCCATTGGCACTACAAGGAACAGCATGCCTTCCAAATGCTGTTCCCATTCAATGCCTCATGCACACAAGCAGACAAACAATTTGGAAGCTGCTCAATCATACCTGGAGGTAATTATATATCAGGTGCTGGAAGGGGGAGGGGTCACAGACAAACAACAGATAAGGAGGAAGGGGGGTGCAAATCCCCACCCCCAAATTCCCTTCCGCACACTGAAAATTACCTGTAACAATCCCTGAACCTATCTGGTAATAAAATTCAGAGAATTCGTCACAAATGTTTGCAAACACATGTTTAGCTGCTGGCCACTTCATGGCTTCTCTGATACAGCAGTCCTAACCTACATAATAGCAGTGCCCACATAGGGCCATGTAATTTGTCACAGTACGCCTCATGATAAAGGCTATTACTAAAACACTTCCAGACAGAGAGCTTACTTACCCGGGAGCCACCCCCAGGATCTCCCATTGGCACTACAAGGAACAGCATGCCTTCCAAATGCTGTTCCCATTCAATGCCTCATGCACACAAGCAGACAAACAATTTGGAAGCTGCTCAATCATACCTGGAGGTAATTATATATCAGGTGCTGGAAGGGGGAGGGGTCACAGACAAACAACAGACAAGGAGGAAGGGGGGTGCAAATCCCCACCCCCAAATTCCCTTCCGCACACTGAAAATTACCTGTAACAATCCCTGAACCTATCTGGTAATAAAATTCAGAGAATTCGTCACAAATGTTTGCAAACACATGTTTAGCTGCTGGCCACTTCACGGCTTCTAAGAATACAGCAGTCCTAACCTACATAATAGCAGTGCCCACATAGGGCCATGTAATTTGTCGCAGTACGCCTCATGATAAAGGCTATTACAGGAACTACTATTGGTTGATTGATGTGAAAAGATGACACCACCTTTGGTAGGAAAGCAGGATTTGTCCGAAGTTCCGCTCTGTCATCATGAAACACCAAATACGGTGGTTTGCACAACAAGGCACCCAAATCTGAAACACGCCTTGCTGAAGCTAAGGCTAAGAGAAAAATTGTTTTCCAAGTGAGAAATTTAATATCCACTTGTTGTAAGGGTTCAAAGTATAAGGACTGTAAGAAATCTAAAACCAGATTCAAGTCCCATGGCGCTGTAGGTGGAATGAATGGAGGCTGTACTCTGAGGACACCCTGCAGAAACGTGTGTACCGACGGCAATAGAGCCAATTTTCTTTGAAAGTAAATTGACAACGCAGATATCTGCACTTTTAGTGTGGATAGACGCAGTCCTCCATCTAACCCCATCTGTAGAAATAACAAAAGACGGGATAACTTGAAAGATAATGTCGTAAACTTTCGAGCTTCACACCAACCTATATAGGCACGCCAGATTCTGTAATAATGAGCTTCCGTAACCGGCTTCCTAGCTCGTAACATGGTTGGTATAACCGATTCTGGAATGCCCTCTCTTCTTAAGAGGGCGGTCTCAACAGCCACCCCGTCAAACGCAGCCGCGCTAAATCGGGGTAAAGGAACTGACCCTGTTGTAACAGGTCCGGACGTAGTGGGAGCGGCCAAGGATAGTCTGCGAGTAGTCCGTGGAGATCCGAGAACCAAGCTCTCCGAGGCCAATGAGGTGCCACTAGTATGACTGTGACAGACTCTCTCTTGATCCGTTTTAGCAACAGAGGGAGCAGCAGAAACGGTGGAAACAGATACACGAGGCTGTACGGCCACGCGATTGTGAGAGCATCCACCGCCACCGCCTTTGGATCTCTCGTTCTGGACACATACTGGGGCATTTGGTGATTGTGGCGAGATGCCATCAGATCCACCTGAGGGTAACCCCACCTCTGGACCAACATGTGAAACACTTCTGGATTTAATGCCCATTCTCCTGGATGAAAATCCCGACGGCTGTGATAATCCGCCTCCCAGTTGTCCACTCCCGGAATGAACACTGCCGACAATATCACTTGGTGATACTCGGCCCACCTCAGGATCCGAGCTACTTCCCGCATTGTCATGCGGCTTCTCGTTCCTCCTTGCTTGTTGATGTATGCGACCGCCGTCGCATTGTCTGACTGCACCTGAACAGTCTGAGACCGAAGCATGTGCACTGCTTGTCGTAGCGCATTGTAAATTGCCCGGAGTTCCAGGACATTTATAGACAGCAATCTTTCGTGATCTGCCCAGAGACCCTGGAGCCGATAACTTTGAACTACAGCTCCCCAGCCTCTGAGACTCGCGTCTGTCGATAGAATTATCCAATTCCAGGCGCCGAACCGTTTCCCTGCGGTTAGATTGTGTACTTTGAGCCACCAGAGAAGAGACACTCTGGCCTGTGGCGACAACTTCACTCTGTGGTGAATCTGCAGATGCGAGCCCGACCACTGTGCTAGCACATCTAGTTGAAAAGAACGTGAGTGAAATCTTCCGAACTGAAGCGCTTTGAAAGCCGCCACCATTGTGCCTAAGAGGCGAATGCACAAATGTACCGAGACTGTGCGTGGCTTGAGTACTAATTGTACTAGATGACGAATGACCTGTACTTTCTGTTCTGGTAGGTAAATTCTTTGATTTACCGTATCGAGAATCACACCTAGGAATTGAAGTCGTTGAGACAGAATCAGATGTGATTTCTTGAAATTGACTATCCAACCGTGCCGAACTAGTACATTGTATGTTAGCAACGCCTGTTGGAGAAGCATCTGTTGAGACGGAGCCTTGATGAGCAAATCGTCCAAATACGGAACAATTATTACTCCCAGGGATCTGAGATAAGCTATCATCACAGACATCACCTTGGTGAATACCCAAGGCGCT